>NC_090725.1:262841730-262871730 GCF_036898095.1 Palaemon carinicauda | reverse complement strand
TGGAGTAACATTACCAACTCTCCAACAAGTGCTAAAAGCTCCTCTTCTTGCTAACTTGCTCAAAATAACACATAATTTTGGAGCTAAGAGATCTGCAGTTTTTATAAAAAACAAAGGAAAAATACCATTTGGGTCAACACCTCCATAAGCATCAAGGTCCATCAACACAGCTTTAATTTAACGAGATCAAAAAGGTAAACTAGTTAGTTCAGCCTCAGGAAAACAGGAACGAGGAAGTTTGAGTTTCTCATTACTCTACTTGCTGTCAAACACATTTGCCAAAAGGGTTGCCTTTTCCTTTGGACACCGAGTGACAGAGCCATCTAGTTTAAGTAAAGGAGAAACTATTGCATCTATGCAAAAGAGTGCAGATTTAAGAGTAGTCCACCACTTATGCTCCTGGGTTGTACCAGAAAGGGTTACTTTTCAGGTTAAATTGTATTCTTTTTCAGTTGACTCATAAACTCCCTGAGCAAAAGCTCTAAGCTGAGTATAGTTATTACGTATAGGTCAAATCTGATCTGTTACACTTCTAAACATGATAGGCTTCCAGCTTTTCCAAATAAGCACGTCTACAATTACAGTGGAACCTCTACACACGATCGTATCTACATCCGAATTTTCCAACATCCGAAGTAAAATTCGAGCAAATTTTTGACTCTACACCCGAATTTTATTTCGACACACGAAGTAGCAATTTTCGTCGTACCGGTTGTATCCGAATTTTTCGACACGCGAAGTACAATTCGAACACGTTCCGACTCTACACCCGAATGTTTTTTTCGACACCCGAAGTAAACAATACTCGTACGCGTAGTCGGTGCTCATAGCGCCTGAAGTGTTTTTTATTTCCGCCGATAGAAGGCAGCACATCGACCTCGGAGGGACGCTCAATTAGCGCGGCTTGGGTCAGTCCTCTGTTCTCGCCGGCTTCGTGTGGTTGTGCTCTTTGCGTTGTGATATTAACTGTGAATTAATCGTGATTTTTTACGTGCATCCATTAACGATAATTTACGTAAATCATGGGTCCAAAAAGGCTTAGTTTTGCCAGTGGTAGTGGTAGTGGTGAGAAAAGGAAGAAGGAAATGCTTTCTATAGAAATTAAGCAGGAAATTATTGAAAAACATGAGCGTGGCATCCGCGTGAGTGAACTTGCTAAACAGTATGGCCGTAATATGTCGACGATCTCGACAATCCTTAAACAGAAGGAAGCTATTAAAGCAGTGAAACCTTCTAAGGGGATCACTATAATTTCCAAACGCCGTACCCCTATCATAGAAGAGATGGAACGACTTCTACTAGTGTGGATTAAGGATAGAGAGATCGTTGGCGACACCATCACCGAAACAGTCATCTGCGAGAAGGCGCACGCCATCTTTACGGACTTGAAGGAGGAGAGCTCTGTGGGTGATGCTGGGGAGAGTTCAACCGAGCCTTCCTTAGATGATTTCAAGGCATCTCGTGGCTGGTTCGAGAAATTTAAGAAACGGTCCGGGATTCATTCAGTTGTTCGCCACGGAGAGGCTGCTAGTGCGGACACAAAGGCTGCAACTGACTTTGTTAAGAAATTCGAAAATATCGTAAAGGAAGAAGGCTACGTAGAGCAGCAGGTGTTCAATTGTGATGAAACCGGGCTGTTTTGGAAGAAGATGCCGAGTCGAACCTACATCACTGCTGAAGAGAAGAAATTGCCTGGGCATAAGCCAATGAAGGATCGGTTGACTCTTGCTCTATGTGCCAACGCTAGCGGGGACTTTAAAGTTAAGCCCTTGCTTGTTTACCATTCAGAGAACCCTAGGGCCTTTAAAGCACACAACGTCGATAAGGATCAGCTTCATGTTTTCTGGCGATCCAACTCGAAGGCCTGGGTCACTAGGCAATTCTTTGTGCAATGGGTAAACCAAGTTTTCGGTCCTTCTGTGAAGAAGTATCTTCATGAGCAGAAATTGCCTTTAAAGTGCCTGCTATGCCTTGACAATGCACCCGCTCACCCCCCCGGACTTGAAGATGATATCTTCGATGAATTCAAGTTCATAAAGGTGCTGTATCTTCCACCAAATACCACCTCTATCCTCCAGCCCATGGACCAGCAAGTCATCTCTAATTTTAAGAAGCTGTACACCAAGCACTTATTCAAGCAGTGCTTTAATGTCACGCAAAGCACCAACTTAACTTTGCGTGAATTTTGGAGGGGCCACTTCAATATCGTGCACTGCTTAAAGATCATTGATCAGGCTTGGGTGGGATTAACTCGACGGACCCTCAATTCTGCATGGAAGAAGCTGTGGCCTGATGCAGTTTCTCCCCGAGATTTCGAGGGTTTTAACCCCGAACCTGATCCCGTGGTCGGTGCAGCGGAAGCCGTAGAGGAAATCGTCTCCCTTGGCAAGTCCATGGGTCTGGAGGTCGACGCAGATGACGTTACGGAACTCGTCGCCGAACATCACGACGAACTGACGACGGATGAGCTCAAGGAACTCCATGCTATGTCGGAGCACATGAGTGATGACGAGGAAGAGAGCGAGGAGGTAGAACATGTGTTAGGTTCAGCGCAAATAAAAGAGGTGTTAGGAAAATATCAAGACGTGGTCGACTTCATCGACAAATACCATCCAAAGAAATTGCAGGTTTGTCGTGTAGTTTCTCAATTCGATGATGTTTGCCTAACGCACTTTCGAAACATTCTGAAAAGCCGTACGAAGCAATTATCTATCGATGCTTTCTTTAAAAAAACTGCGAAGCGAACTCGCGATGAAGAGGATGTAAGTGAACCGAAGAAAACGGCAAAGAGTGAAGAGGAAGAAAGTGAAACACAGAAAACGGAAAAGAGTGAAGCAAAAGAAATTCAGTCAATTTTAAATGTAAGTGATAGTGATTAAAATTACGTAATCATCAAAAAGAAAAAAAGAAAATGTAAAAAAAAATATAAAATATAAAAATAAAAAAAAAATAAGCTAAGTTATGTTAAAGTTCACTTAGTGTAAGTTAGAATAAGTTACGGTAGTGTTACGTTTATCGTAGTTAACCTCTCTACCTCCTCGCCGTCCGTCCGTCTCCTCTCTCCTCTCTGCGTAGCGAAGACGAACAACACCTGCGCTGGAGTTTCTAAGGTAAAGTGACGCTAAAAACCCGTTTCTTATTTATCATTTTTTGCTAATTCTTCTTATTTACATGTCTATTCTTCTTATTTACATGTCTATTATCTAATTTAGTGTTCATTATTCTCATGGGAAAATTATGTGTAGTAGTTTATTAAGAAGTTATCATAGGTTTTTGGGCTCAACCACGGATTAATCCTATTTCAATGTATTCTTATGGGAAAATTCGTTTCGACATCCGATCAATTTCTACATCCGAAGTTGGTTCTGGAACGGATTAAATTCGTATGTAGAGGTTCCACTGTATCATTGAACCATGGTTTGTCCTTCACTCCATACCTTAGTACACAATTAGGGATACGCCTATCAATTATGTTGACTATATTCTCATTCAAAAGAATACAGGATCAACACTACTGTACAATTGTGACCAATTCAAGCCTAAAAGATCATGCAAAATCCCATTCCAGTGTGCTTGAGATTTCATATAAATCTTACATGAGTAAGATAATCAAGGACAGGCTGCTCAGTCTTCACTACTAATAAAATTAAGGCATGATCAGATGTCCCAACTGGAGAACCAACCTTACATGTTTTAATGCCAGGGGAGTCGTCGTATGCGATGTCCAAGCAGTTACCAGACCTGTGAGTAGCTTCACTTATGATTTGCTCACAGCCTGATTCAGAGGCAAAGTCTTAAGCCATGATGATCGGTAGGAAAAAACAGAATTTAATCAATCCCTATGGATTGACTCTACTCTACATATTTGCAATTAAAATGGGTTTGACACCAATGCTCGTGACTATCATAGATCTACTTTAAAATTTTGAATCATAAATAGTTATCGACTTTTGAGCAAGAACACCGTCGTAGGAAAAAACTGTACAATAGAATTAACTAAAGAATGAAACCTGAAAATAAAGATAACTGACAAAATACATATTCTCCACCAATATGCCGAGATTAACAGTCAAACTTTTATTCTTGAAAGTCATAAGTTTAATAAATCAAACTTTATTGAAAGCCCCCAGTTTAACAGTCAAACTTTATTTCTTGACAACCCAAAGTTTAACAGTCAAACTTTTTTTCTAAAAAAATAGAGGGGGTTGTGACCCCAGCGACACCCCCTGGATCTGTTAGTGCATAATTCTGGATTCTTAAGCAATTTTTCATTAGTTTTCTCATTATTGGTAGTGATGTTTGTTTGTGTATCCTCACCTCTATTGGTTTGATTTGATACTCAAGTTATGATTAAGGAATTACAGTATTATAAATTCATATAAAAATTAATATGACGGTACCCTTGTGTTAGGATATGAGTTAGAAAAGCACGAAATATTATGTTTATTACAACAGATAAAAGTTTATAGAAATAAGGTTGGCAGAAATAATGAAGCGTTTTCAATTGTTGCAGAAGATATTCTATAGAATAAGGAAGCTTAATTTCTGTAATGCGAAACGTAGTGCGAATGCAATCTTCTTTGTGAACTGAGTATCCATAGTGATTATCATCCTTGGGAAATTATTATATTATGATAATTGGTGTCCACTGTGTTGTCTTTGTCTGCCAATCTTCGTGAATTGAGCTGCTAACGAGTAGGGATCGCGGTGTAATGACAGAAATGCTTCATTTAACTGAATGGTAATTCCATTTACGATTTTTAGACTTAATAAACGAATTGGTTTTCATCTCATCAAAATATTATGTTAGCCACACGTAGTTGAGATGGTGTAGGATCGAGTGTGCATACGCCGAGGTAGAGAGGCGTAACAAAGGAGTAGTTGTGTCTATGGTCGAGAGTTTGTGATTGAGTGCCAAGGTAAACAGAGGCGTAGTTGTGTGAGCCTCGGGCGTAGCTGCGCTAGGTAAGCTCAGAGCGCACTCTTCGAGCCGACAGCAACCAGTGTAGAGGGGAAACAGTGTTGCTCCCCCTTATTATTATGTGAAATTCTTACTTTCTCCCTTGTAAAAGGTATGCACTTGTCTTAGTTATAATGGGTATTTTAATAACACTTGATATTGTCTATTGTGGTTAACTTTTTTTTAAATGTATCACTTAAAGAGACGATAAGTTTGCCAGTATTGAAACTGCTTTATGCTGTGCTTGCATGTAGTTGGAATTGTGTCACCAACCGTAAGTTAAGATGTGTAATATTATTCTCAGATTTATCAAGTTTATTCTTTGAGTTGCCAGGCTAATTGTGCTGTGTAACCAGTAGGTTAGGTAAGAGTACAGTATAGCCTAGGCTACGAATTGCATGTCGTTTGACATAGGATCGCTGTCCTAAACGAAGACTTTGTATTACAGGGTACCAGTTTGGAGTACCGATCATGTACTAGCAATTTTAGTAAGAATAAAAAGACCCCGGGAACCAGTCTTTCCCTCAACCTCCAGCAAATGAAGATCCGTCCTTCTCCACAGCAAGAGTCAAGTTACCTTAAGCCTAGGCTTTGAGTATTAGCCTATACCTATGATGTACACGGTATTAGCCTATGTCAAGGCTTGGTTTGTTATAGATAGGCTAGCCAGGAGTAAGTCGATTGTCCTAAATTGAATGGTGTCTCCGAACTTAGGTAAGGACAATTGACAAAGGTAAGAGTTTAGTGAAAAGTCATGTGTGAAACGGCATGACAGTGGGCTTTCACTTCATGTGGTAGCACTGTTTGTTGCCCGACCCTTCCCTGTGGTTTTTCAGTTTTAGTAGGGAGCGTCAACAACAAATGTCGTTGATACATTGAAAAAGAATATTGGTAGTATAATGATCAATACGATTTAATATTAATATAGAAAATTACTAGATGATTAATAACAGACCAATTACAGTATTAGATAACTGTTGTAGTAACATATGAACCCTCTGAAATACTGAATCCCGTAGTTTTTTCTAGCCAATTAGTTAGGCCCATCTGCAAGATGGCGCTGATCAGACACTAGGTGTGCACAGGTTTTTATATGGGTAGACTTTCATGTCTTTGCTTCTGACGTCATCAATCCCCATTCTCAGTACCCATTGCGATCTGGCATCACTGTCTGTCCATCAGGCATCTAGATTGGTGTTTTTTAGTTTGATCTGATATCACCAAGGTGGCTAAGGAAAAAAAGGTATCACCCCTCAGAAAGCACAAAATGCAAACTCATTAACTTGTGATGATTGATCTTTGACTTAAAATTGAAAATGACGAATAGGTTTTGAACAAGCATAAATAAAACTTAAATCTGTAAGTAAAAGAGGTACTTGGAATTGAAATAGCAAACTTAAAAATACCATTATTGAATGATGTAATATTTACAGCTTTACGGCTTCATTTTGTAGTCTCAGAAACTATATCAAGACCTATTTAAGCGACTTGGATTACTATATATTAATTTTTTGGGATTGAGCCATGTCATCCTGATAGAAGTTCCTCAATGGCAGCTTCTACTTGGGATATTTCTGCAAGTGATATATCAGAGAAATTTTACCTTAGAGGTATCACAGAGTTCTAACCTCCAGAGCAAATATCCCGAGAGATATCGTGTATAACTCAAAGGATGTGTTACTAACAAACCATGGTTATCCTTCCCCGAATAGAGTTAACTTTGTCTCGAAGGATAAGGGATAGGGTAGGATACATGAGCGAGAGAGCCGTTATAACTCCTGATCTCAATGTGCTACAACTAACACGTTTCCTGTTGAGCCATTCCTTTTCACAGATGCCATCTTTGACGATTGTTTAGAGTTTTCTGCTTGTTTTTCTAGCATTATGAGTGATTTGGCGATCATGGATGCTTCAGCTGCTTCCTCATCGACTAAGTTGAGTACCTTTCTCTTGTGTGTTGGAGGAATTTCGCGTCTCCACCCCTTTTATTTTTCAAATTGCATGCTTTAATTATTCTGTGGTTGGGATGCGGTCAGCAGTATTGCTTCGTTTCCAAATCGCTCAGAAATGCCTAGTTATTTAGTCATATTATTGTAGGAATAAGTTTTACATTATTCTCTTACAGTGTAGTATGACTATGGTTACCCCAACCCCTTTTTATGATGTTTCTTGTGTGTTTTTTATCATCATTGACTTCGGCTAGCTACGCCCTGGCCAGCAGCCACGCCTGGTAAATTTTTACTTGTGCACCATCCCCTTCTTTCACTTAACCTTACTGTTTTGTGAGGCTGCCCGTCCTCCAATGCTGTCATCTCATCTCAGCTGGGAGCTGCGGTCCTGGAGGCCCCTCTGGGAGTTGGATAGTGTTTTACAATTGTCCTAGGGTGACTGTTTTCACTTTCTACTTAGCCTATATGTTTGGCAAGGCAGCACAGGTCTTGGGAACTAGTTCCCTGTGTCTACTTGTTTACCCATTGGAACGCATTACCCCGTTTTAATGCTGACAGGTAGACCCCATTATGCTGCCTTACGCATACTTAGGCTTCCCTCTTAGTGTTAGGTGGGCAATGGCTGGTTGTGAGGACTTATCCTCTGCACCCTATCACTGCAGACCCCTTAGTACACTATTCCTGTTCTAATGTGATAGTTAGGCCTTCCTGTCATGCCCCCTTACTGATTTCTGAGTCTCACATCGCCAAACTTTTCCCTTCCCCTTGTGCCTGCTAGTGTTTCTACCTGCTGTGAAACTTCGTTCCCATCCCTGTCTAGTTCCATGGTGGCTGAAGTCACTATCCTTGAATAGGCTAGATTGTAGGCTATCTATCTTGGCCCTGGGTGGGCGAGATTTTTTCCTTCCATGGACTAAATCTCTCTGCTGTGTTAAAGACCACCCTTGGGTGTTTTCTCTGCCCCTTCTCCTTCCTGGTTAGGCCATACCCTGACTGTACTGGGAACTAGAGTTCCTCTTGTCTAGTCATCTTACCCTAACTATTGAGTTTTCCCTCACCCGCTAGGTAGGCTAGGCTTGCCTGCATAGTTCTCCCTATGGCCTATGGCGAAGAGTTGGTACCCCTTGAGGTTATCTGCCGCCTAGGCAGTTTCCTGTTCTGTGTCTGCAGCTTTCCATCCAGTGCTATGTTCCTCTTGCTGCGGAGTTTTGACTCCCTGCCTAGTTAGCTTATCTTGGCAGAAGTATCGCCTTCTAGCACTGGCTGTGTGTTGGCTATGAGACTTCCCTCTGCAGCCTTAGCTATAGCCTTAAACTGGTCATCAGCTCTTTCCTATCGTCTTCCATATCTGAGGAACAGTCCTCTGAAGTTGGTCGATTGGATACCGGCTGGTTGTCAGAGACCCTTTGAATTTCCAAGTCTTAGCATCTGGCCGTCTTGTACAGCTCTTATTATCTTACGGGCTAAACCCCCTCTTTTTATAAGTTAACGATAATGATTCGGTTCTAGCTGGTTCCCTTATTAGCTGCCTTTCATTTTTGTACCTCTCCCCCTGAGTGTGGACCCTTCCCTATGGGATTATCCACTCTCTTCCTGTCGACTTGACAATGCCTCTGCCGCTTTGTGTCGATATGCCTGGGGTACTGAAAAGTCAGTTTTTATCTTGGCTGCTAAAAATAGTTGCCGCCTTAATCCAGGTACTGATGTGCCGGGTGCAGTTGTTGCTGGCTAAGGCAGTACGATAAGTTTCCCTCTTAGGTTGTCCAATAGACTGACTTTGGTCCTGGTGTTTCTTTGATGTGAATCTTTCTTCCATATTCCTACCACACTGTCACTGATAGTTTGTTTCATAAATCTTCAACGATTTCTGAGCTGTTTGGCATTAGTCTTATCTTATAATCTTAAGCCATATTTTAGCTGGTAGGTTTAATTATGTCAGGATTAATCTTAAACATTATTTTACGTATAAAATTTCTTATGTAGGATTAATCTTAACCCTTTTACCCCCAATGGACGTACTGGTATGTTTAAAAAAACTCATCCCTTTACCCCCATGGACGTACCGGTATGTCCTTGCAAAAAACTGCTATCAAAATTTTTTTGCATATTTTTGATAACTTTATGAGAAACTTCAGGCATTTTCCAAAAGAATGAGACCAACCTGACCTCTCTATGACAAAAACTAAGTCTGTTAGAGCAATTTAAAAAAAATATATTGCAAAATGTGTTTGAAAAAAAAATGCCTAGGGGTTAAGGGTTGGAAAGTTCCAAATAGCTTGGGGGTAAAAGGGTTAAGAAAAATTATTTTTAATGATATGTACTCATTGAAATTTTTCCTTCTTTACAAGTTGCTAATGAAATGGAGTGCTCAACAGTCACCTGTACCAGGCAGGTCAAGTTGCCCTGTGGCCACAAGACCTGACGGAAACATGCTGACTGTCAGGTTTCCAAGGGGTCAGTTGCAATCTGGGAACCTACTAACTGTCAGGTTTGCAAAAACCTCCTTCACACCAGCTTCCATGCCACCAACGTCTCCTTGGACGTGCAAGAACGGAGTCAGAATACACTCCGTCATTGGATCAGAGGCTTCCAGAAGAGCTCTCAACAAGGTGCCCCTTACATTCCTTCTATGGAACTGAAGGACCTCCTCTTTCCCAAGGCCGAGGTGACCGCTGTTTTTGGTTGTAATTTACCGATGGTTCAACTCCCGCTGGTACCAGTAAATCATATGGATAATGAAGTTTGGGACACACTACAAGTTATGAGCCTGGATGCCAACAACATGTCAACAACTTCTTCTGTGTTGTCAGAGAAGAAGAGGATCCTGCTGACCACAGAATCCTCTGAGGAGTCATTGGATGTGCCTCGGGTGAGTACAGTTCCCAGTGCTTCTTTAGCTTGTTTCCCCATCCCTGCTGCTTAGGCCCTAGCTTCTACCTCTATACAGTACCTGTTCCTACGATAGACAAACCTTCATTTCCCAGTCAAATAGAATTTATGGCGTCCATGAAAGCTTTCATGGGAAAACTAACCACCAAACATGAACGTTCTCATGCGGACCTCATGGCGAGGATAGAAGCTTTACAAAAGGCACCTACTTCTAAGGCTCCCCCAGCTTCGAGCTTACCAGAATGCACAGTTAACAACCTTTGGCATTATGCTGAGCATATGGCCTTAAGTGAAGGGTACCTCCACATCGGAGAGGGTTTGGGTTCCAAGCCAGTCTCGGATATGGAATTCTTCCCATCAATCAATAATTATCCTTACTGCTATGTAAGGCTTAACTCAGAAGCGTCCTTTAGGGATGATACAATTCCTAAGGAAACAATCATCCTGGACCATAGCAAGGATCAGTCTCTTTTGGTTAAGGAGCTGAAGACGGTCGAATTCACTAATATCCAACTTTCTGCTTTTGGCAGGAAGCAGGCCACCTTTGTAGTCCCCAAGGATACTGTCTTTCCTTTCCCCTCTAAAAGATTAGAGGATGTAAAGAAAGCAGTAATGGAGGGTAGACCATTGCCAGTGCTAGAGGAGTGCAAACCTGCCTCCCTAGCTCTTCCTTATGATTCAGACAGCTGGGATGACGTCCAACATACCTTTACTGTTGGAAAACTAGATAAAGACACCGGAGGCAAGAAGTTTAATGAAAAACTGCCTAGAATTTCCAAATCCCTTTTGAGGGAAAAATTAGAAGCTAAGGAGAGACTTTCTGCCTCTTTATCCTTCAAATCTTATCTAGAGATGCTTATTGGAAACTATTCCCAATCTGATCTCTTCCCTGTCTTGGCAAATACTCGCCTAACCATGTTTCATAGAGATCTCCAAGCTTCCTTCCTAGCCAGAAGAGCATGTAGAGAACACGCTCTAGCCGCTGCTACGACCAGGCATTGACCTAGAAAGCTGATCAACTCCAATACCTGGGGGAAACACCTCTTCCCCAAGAAATTGGTTAAGGATGTCATGGACAAAGAAGCTCAGGAGAATAAGAGCCTTGTAGACAAGTGGGGTATGTCCTCCAAAAGGAAATTTACCCCCAGTGAAGGACCTCAACCCAAGGGCAACAAGCCCAGACGACACTTTAAGGGAAGGAAATCCTTTCCTGTCACGAATGCCTCATTAGCGGCCATCCCTCAGACTGTATACACAGTTACCCAGCAGTATGTATCACAGTCTCCAGTCTTCAACTCGGTGTATGAGAGAGCCACCACCGCATTCCACCTGCCAAAGCTCAAAAGAAAGGCACCAGTAGCAGGGAAAGGTCTGGAAAAGGCGGTCAATCTAGAAGCCGAGGAAGTAGAGGTAAGGTGGTTAAAGATGCAGGTCCTTCACACCAACAATGAGGGGCTCCCGGTAGGGGGATGACTTCATCTGCTCAGGAATTGATGGGAGTTTGATCCCTGGGATCACAGCATAGTCTCAAAATGACTAGGCTGGAAATGGAGACAGAAACCACCCCAGTTCAAGAGGTTCTCCCAACCCTCAACCCCATTTTTGGAGGATTATGTACAGGATCTTCTCCGGGAGGGAGTCATTCGTTGCACAAAATCCATGAACTTTCAAGGACGGCTATTCTGTGTGCTCAAGAAAGTTTCGAACACTCTTCAAAACTATTCTGAACTTGTCCCCACTAAACAAATTCATTCTTAATGACAAGTTCCAGATGCTGACTACCTCGTAAATACGGACCCTACTACCCCAGAGGGCCTACACCGTCTCCATAGATCTTACAGATGCCTATTGGCATCTTCAGATAGTTCGGCATTTCTCCCGCTACCTTGGTTTCAGACTGGCAAGAAAGGTCTACGTATTCAGAGCTATGCCCTTCAGGCTCAATAAAGCTACGAGTATTTTCACAAAGCTAGTCGAGGCTATCGTCCAACAATAACGGAACAGAGGCTTCCAGGTGATGGTGTCCCTGGACAACTGGCTAGTCTGGGCTGCAACAAAGTTGGAATGTCTTCTGACAGCCCAAGAACTCATGAAACTCCTACAGTCTCTGGGCTTTTAAATCAACCTCGAAATGCTTGGAGAGATCTTCGCCACAAAACCCCGGTCTTACTGCGAAAGCAGCGAAAGCCGTGGTCCACTGCCAAGAGTTTATCGACACACGTCCCTCTGCAGTATCCTCCTCCTTCTGTGACTATTCACACGGACGCCTAGGAATAACGTTGGGGGGACACTCCTCTTCCAAGAAAGTACAGGGTCGATGGTCAACCACATTTCAGAAATTTCACATCAATATTCTGGAAGCTATGGCAGTGTTTATGACTCTGAAGAGACAACCCAAAGACGAAATCACACATCAAATTAGTCATTGAAAACATGACGGTAGTGCACCATGTCAACAGACAGGGCTCCAGATCTCCTCAAATCATTCATGTGATCCAAGCCATCCTCACTTTAGTAAAGCAGAGGAATTGGCATCTCTCGGCAGTTCACTGTCAAGATCCAAACAACTGGAAACAGAATGGTCTCTCAACGCAAATCATTCTGTTTCAGTCTAAAGCAAGTCCCAGAACTGCAAAACAATCTCTTTGCGACAAGCTTCAACAAGAGGCTTCCCCGGTATGTAGCCCCAAACTAAGATCCAGAAGCGACAGGAACGGATGCGATGTCTCTGGATTGGAACCAAGTTTCACATGTACCTATTTCCACCATTCAACCTTCTAATAAAAGTCCTGAACAAACTACGGACTTTCAAAGATACAGACTTTCAAGGAAACAGCATTTCTAACGGCTTCCCAGTGGTCCAAGAGCAATTGGTAACCTGTTGTTCTAGAACTCAAACAAACCTTTTCAGGTCCCTCTACCATCTCCAGTTCTGTCCCAGGATGTTCAACAGAAGACTGTCTTCGCTTCCTCTTAGATAACGAAAACCCGAGAGGCACATTTCTTCTCACAAATACATGAGAAACTCAGCTATTGCTGGAATAGTGGCATCGAGTGGAGAGACACGACACCAACCACAGAAGACGTTCTACTTCGCTTGATAGACTGAGGCTGACGATTTCCGCAGATATCCAGACATCCTTTTCGCAACCTATTGCGAAAATCCTCTCAGAGTGAGATGCAGGATAATCTACAGGCAAGGATGTAGCAAAGCTACTGCTCTGTGGTAAATGTTGACATGTGGTTGTCTAAATAGATTAGGTCGTGGAGGGAGTTCTCTGGGAAGATCCGCCAGGAGCAGCAGAGGGTCTGGGAACCATTCTGTGTGATGCCATAGCAGAGCTATGAAGGTCACTGAGAGATTGACCAATGTTCTGGCCTTGTTAAGTACTCTTCTCATCAGACCGAATAGTGGAAAGGTGTAAACGTCGATGTTGTCTGACCATTGTTGAAATGCATCTTGCCAGAGAGCTTCGGGGTCTGGGACTGGGGAGTAGTACAGCGGGAGCCTGAAGTTCAGGGACGTCGCAAATAGGTCCACAGTCGGAGAACTCCAAAGTCAGGACTTTGTTGGCTACTAGATGATCCAAAGATCATTCGGAACCCACTATCTGAGTTGCTCTACCCAGATTGTCGGTGAGCACATTCCTCTTGCCGAGTGGACTTCTGCCCATCTCAGTATCTCTACTGCTAGATTGGATAGGGGCTGTGAAAAATTACCTACTTGCTTGTTGATGTAAGCCACTACTGTGTTGTTGCTCAACACCACCACCACTGAGTGACCTGCTGGGAACTGATGGAACTTTTGAAAAGCCAGGTCGACGGCCTTCATCTATAAGAGATTTATGTGAAGTACTTTTCAAACTCTGACCAAAGGCCTGAGGTCATGTGGTTTAGCACGTGCGCCACCCACTCTTTTTGGATGTGTTGGAAAACAGCATCAACTTCGGTGGAAGGCCAAGAAGATCGACACCCTTCGTCTATTCCTCTGGTCCCATGGGGATCAGAATGTTCGGGGAATCGAAAGCCTGATTCCAATTGGACTTTAGTCACCATTTGTGGGAACGTATCCTAAGACGATCATTGGGAACTAGGCGGGCCAGGGGTGAAAGGTGTCCGAGGAGGCATAGTAACTTCTGGGCTGGGAGTTCTTCTCGTCTGAGAAAA
Organism: Palaemon carinicauda; assembly: GCF_036898095.1. Taxonomy (NCBI): domain Eukaryota; kingdom Metazoa; phylum Arthropoda; class Malacostraca; order Decapoda; family Palaemonidae; genus Palaemon; species Palaemon carinicauda. The sequence goes on along the minus strand of NC_090725.1, from coordinate 262,857,765 downwards.
GGTCTCATGACCTTCCTAAGCCTCACTACCCTGTCGTCTGATGGTAAAGCTTGGTGTCTATAATCATGCCCAGGTATACCAGTCTTTGAGTGGGAAGCAGGGATGACTTCTAGAGGTTTACCATGATCCCCAGATCTTGGCAAAGCCTCAGAAGTTTGTCTTGATGTTGAAGAAGGGTTGCCACCCAGGCTTCCAGGATCAGCCAGTCATCCAGATAACATAGGAGACAGATGCCGAGCCTGTGGGCCCAAGATGACACAAGGGTGAACACTCTTGTGAAGACCTGAGGTGCTATGGAAGGACTGAAGCACAGCACCTTGAACTGGTATATCTTATTGTCTAGAGTGAATCTTAAATACTTCCTTGAAGACGGATGGATTGGGATCTGGAAGCATGCGTCATTCAGATGTAGTGTACACATGAAGTCCTGTGGTCTTACCGCTTGTCTGACCGTATCTGCCATCTCCATGCTGAATGAGGTCTGTTCGACAAACCTGTGCAGATCTGAGAGGTCGATGAATAGTCTCCAGCCTCCAAAAGCCTTTTTTCACACTAAAGAGTCGACTGAAGAAGCCTGAGGAATCATTGAGGACCTCTTGGAGAGCGCCCTTCTCCAATATGGTCTGAGCTTCGGCCCAAAGGGCATTCCCCTTTGCTGATCCCATTGCAAAGGAGTTCACTGGCCCTGGATTCTTGGTCAGTGGAGGGAGAGATGAAATGAACAGGATGTGATACCTGAACAAATCACAAAGACCATCCAAGATTTGGCCCCGAGTTGCATCCACCTGATCCAACAGCTTTTTAGGCATCCCCCCACTGGTGGACAAGCAGGGGGATCACCTATCCTAGCGCTTGCGGCCACGGCCGCCACCTCTCGGTTGTTTTCCTCCATGGGAGGACTTGGTGCTTCTCCGGTCCTTGACATGAAAGGGCTTCTTAGACACACCTTTTTCCTTCGCTGCCAGTTTTCTGTTTGATGATTTAGGCTGGCTGATTTTAGGTTGGCTGGTGTTTGGAGGAGCTGGTGGTCTATAGGGCCAGGATGTCAGGGCTCTATGGAGGAGGAAGTCCTGGTGGGATTTCTTCCCCCTCTCTGCAGCCAGCTCGACGTCTTTAGGCTTAAATAAGGAGGAACCCTCCAGAGAGGAGTTCCGGAGCTTTGCAATCTCAACATTAGGGACCTATTGATAGAATTTCTCGGCCACCGTGTCCCTGTATTTCAAGATAGTGTTGGGCTCCAAGTTCACCACTTGGTGGGCTAGAAACTCAGTGGTAGGGGTACCCGAGAGAAAGAAGGTCTCCATCGCCTTCATGATACTTTCTTTGGAAAAATCCTCAGTCCGTACCAGGATTCTCATGGATCCCAACCAAATATTCAGCCACAAAGTAGCCTCCATGGCATACTTTGCCATCTTCTCTTGGTTTAGGATCTCTGAGGCTGAGAACGCAACCTGATGACTGGTAAGCCTCTCTAAAGAGACCACTTTCATCAACTCCTCAAGGGAGTGGTGGAGAGGAAGAGATGAGCTAGGCTCGTTAAGAACTTCATAATACCTCCTCTGCTATACACTCATAGGGGGTAGGATTTTGGAGGATGAGCCTGACCGGACTGACGCAGAGAATTCAGCAAGTTGGGAGGCGATCTTACGCCAGGCACTCTTCAGCCCCCGGAACCAGGGCAAAGCCGCACTGGACTTCAGAGGTTTCTGTGCCTAAGACAAAGTCCAGGACCATGTACCTGCCCTCTTGAGGAGCCATCTCTGGGTCTGACAACACATTGAGGGCCCTCATGGAAGCCAGAACCTGCCAAAAGGCATTCTGACTCACTCTGGTCGCCGTCTAAAGTTGGGCTGGCAACGTTATCATCATCATCCACCGCCGAGATCTTGTCTTGGGGTGGGTCGAGATCGATATTCAGCTGACTGACTACTGTCCTAACCTCCTCTGCGGGTCTCGGAATCCTAGATGAAGATTTCAGGACTGTTTTGGAGTCTTTTGACTACCTCCTGGGAGGGAAAAAGGTCTCTAAAATTGAAGGTCTTGGTGGAATGACCTTCTGGTGGACATTTGTAGCAAGAGGGCTAGGAACCTCTACGGGCTCCAAAGCTGTGACAATGGCCTCTTGTAAAGCTTCTTCCGTCAGAGAAAGGGGGGGAGAGTCAGAAGACTTCCCTGTGAGTGCCTCTCAAATGGGGTAACGAGGCAGCAAGAAGTGGAGGAGAAGATGAAACGGAGGGGGACAACCTTTACCCTTGAAGCTCTGACTGGAGCCAGCTTGACCCTTGATGAAGTAACAGCGTCAGATACTCCTCTCTTTCTTTTCAGGGGAGAAGCAGCCATGGTTCTTTGCCTTGAGCCTGCAGATACAGCAGAGTCCGCCAGGGAAACCCCGGGAGATTCCGCTGGACAAGGGGATATCATACTAGTCCTGAAGACCTGTGATACGTCCCTGACTAAGGGTACAAACCACGGCTGTTTGCTGATGGAGGCGCAGTTCGAAAGATCCCCTGAAAAAAACAAGCTTTCTCCGAGGAGTCTTCATCTCCGAAGAGGAAGATTTCAGAAGCGTTGATGTTAGTTCCTTCCTTGAGGCTGGCAGCATTGGGATCTTGAAGACCTGGGGGTTGCCCCCTTCCTCCTTCTCCGGCGGTCACGCTGTTATGCATTTGCAGGGAGGGGAATGGGGCGATGATGAACGGTGAGAAGGAACCTTGCCCTTCCTTGGAGAGAGAACCTAAGTTCTCAGAGGAGAAGACCTGGAAAGGATCAAACCTTTACGTGATTCCTGATGCTAAGAGGTCGGCGATGATTGGCGATCCTCACATGGCTGATGGTCGCTACTCACCTTTGCAGCCAAATGCTGGGTGGTCAATGACTGCTGACTCGTTGGCGAACGCTGATGTGTCGCAAAACGTTGAAGTGCTGGTGAATGCTGATGAATCGGCAAACGCTGGTACATTGAAGAGCATTGAGGTGCAATAGAACGCGGACGCGTTTCTGAACGCTGGAGTGATGAAGGCTTCTGAATCACTGGCGAATGCTGTCATATTACCAAGTGCTGGTGGGGTGTCGACAATCGCTGGTGTGATGGGGAGCATTGATGCGAAATCGCAGGGTCAACCGCAGCCATCCAATGGGAGGACAGTTGATGAAGAGAAAGCTGCTTTGGTGAACAGTGGAGTTGATGCGTGGGCGATTGAAGTGTATGCGACGCTGGAAAAACTGTAGGATCACGCGACTGGGACCCATGAGCAACGGGCCAGCGAGTTGGCGAACGGCGAACCTGGATTCAATGAGTTGGAGAACCGACAGGAGAGGAATGGCGAGTAGGTGATTGACGAGCAGCAGGTCTATGAGTAGAGGCCTGACGAGTAGGCGAATGCTGAACAGGAGCCTGACAAGCAGGCGATTTACGAACAGCAGGTTAACGAGTAGCAGGAACATGAGCCTGACGACCACGCGAACGCTGAGCAGGAGACGATCGGCGAGCTGGTGATTGATGAACAGATCGTCGGCAAGCATGCGATTGACGAAAAGATGGTCGGCGAATAGCTAAAAGCTGCAAAGAAGGAGGAATATGTCCTTTAGAAGGGCACACATTCTCAGGGAGGGGATTGTGAACGAACCCTTGAAGGGGAGTTGCAAACCGGAGTTCATTAGTGAATAGAAGAGTCTGTAGAAGCAGGCGAGGGTCAGGAACCAGCAGAGACAGGACGAAAAGGTTCCTCCAAAGAGGAGAGCTGCAGGGATGAAGAGTCAAAGAGGAGCCTCTTTTTCGAAAGCACAGAGGAACAATTAAGGCGCAGCAGCGGATGAGCCCAGCGGGGTCTACAACCACGGTGACGATGTCCCTCAGGAAAAGAAGGATCAGCATGCTGAGCAGCAGGCCTTCGAAAAAGAGTCTCTATGAGTGTCCCTTCTCACGAACAAGAAAAGGGAAAATTAGCAGGAGAGACCTGCCTTGGACTCTGCTCCATCCCCAAAGGATGTTCGTCAGGGGAAGAAGCGCGGTCCTCGGCAGCTGCAGAAGAGGGACAAAATGAAGTAGCAGCATCCGCTGGCAGGGTGGCAGACGAGACCTCCGACACCACCACATCGACAAAGGTCAAAGGGTCGGCCTTCGCCGCTGACGAACGCTGCAGCTCAGCGCCCCGATGAAGCAGCTGCAGCAGGGCCTCCTTGGAGGGAGGGCTGGGCAAACCAAGAGACAGCCAAACCTGTAACAAAGGAGAAAGAGACACAGAATCCCTTGGGGGAGAGCCTGGGCCACCTCACTAGGGGAAGCAGCACCGTCTCTCGAGGACCGAGGTTGCCCGGGAGTTAAATGGCCTACGCTACTAATCGACGGTTCCCTGGAGGAAACCGTTCGAGCAGGAGCTTTAAAGGAAGGTAGGGAAGCAGAAGAAGAAGCCCTGGGTTTTTTCTGCTTCGAAGGAACCTTCAAAGGAGAACAATCCCGCTTGGCCTTCTTCCGTAGACACCCAAATCTTTTCAACTGGGAGGTAGACCACTCCAGGCTTTCAACACACTTATTAGATTCATCACAATGCTGGCCCCAACACAACGTGCAAAGGCGGTGAGGATTGGTGTTCTCTGCTGAAATGAAGGTATAGCAGGTGCGGCCCTCAGGACCAGGGCAGATACGCATGGCCGCAAGAAGGACGCACACACACACACTGGAAAGAAAAAGCAAGAAATACAGATTAATGGCAGTTCAAAACAATTGTGAGGAGGAAGAGCGGTAACCGTTCTCCATCCGAGCCAAAAGCAAAGTGAAGCACAGTCACAAGTGTGTGAGTGTGAGGGGTAGCTAGCTACCCCCCACACCCCGCTAACGAGCGAAATGGGTAATTAACCCTCACTAAATTCTAATGGCTCATCCTTTCAGCTTTGCCGAAAGTAATACCCCTATAAATAGCATTGGTTTGTATTCCAGTTACGGAACAATAAAATATTTAAAAAACAGTAACAATATTAAAATAGATCCTTCACATACACACTATAAAAACTTCAAAACACAAGAGGAAGAGAAATAAGATAGAACAGTTTGCCCAAGCGTACCCCCAGGCAAGAGAATTCAAATCCAAGACAGTGGAAGAAGGACATGGTATAGAGACTATGGCCAGAGAACAATGGTTTGATTTTGGGGTGTCTTTCTCCTAGAAGAGCCACTTACCATAGCTAAAAAGTCTCTCTTACCAAGAGGAATGTAACCACTGATCAATGGCTACTATGCCCAGATAGGGCTCTGAGATGTTACCTTAAACAAACTTTAGGAGCTCGTTCCCGAGTGAGTGGATTGTTTGTCAGCACGGGGAAGGTTAAAAGGAGAATTGCAAAGACTAAGATATCAGCACGGATTTGCGAGGTCATAGACCTGAGCTTGAATTCTGATTCTCCTCCGCAGACGCAGAAACCTAGAGCTCACAACGCTAGAGGCAATAAAGTAGTGTGTCACTAGCAGTAAAAAAAACTACTCTGTGGCGAAGGATCTACGAGTGGGCGTGTAGTAGGGTCAGACGACCTTCACTACCTGCAAGAAATAACCCACAAGAACATGGAGGCGTTCTCCATCGGACCTGTGATGGTGGCATAACAAATGGTTTAAACACCTCAAGCGCCTTGATGGACAAGCAGCAAATAGTGAAGGGAAGAGGTTACCTTGGATTAAGTCTGGGATGAATGATATAGAGTGACTAGCATCTTCTTTTCTTCATCTTTCCCTCTCTTGAGGCACAGCACCCACAGTACTCTGTAAGCTGCTATCCTCTGTCTGCAGGTAATAACCATTTCCCTAGTGTAACCTGGTATAGAAACATATACTTGTTGGGTCCCCATATTCCCTTGCGAGGTGAGAATTGGGTACAGTGTACTGTAATGTCTATGGTGTATTCAAAGAAAGTCTTCAAAACTCTTACCTGGACAGGCGACATGGCTAGTACCACACAATCACACAGATTGCTCAGACCGCTAATACGTGGACAAACACCTCAGTTTAATGAGGTGCCAGACCGATTCCTCTATAAAGCATGCATAGCATGGAGTAACAACCCAGGAGAAAACCAGCCACTTGATTAAGGACTTCTACCTACCTTAGGGTGACTCTTTCCTAGTAGAGTGAAAGGGTTTGTATTAGTGTCATAACAAATGGCAAATCTAAATTAATTTTTATTTTTTCTAATGATACAAATGTTCAGCATTTTATACAAATTTGTCCCACCAACACCTATCCCCCTGCAAGTCCTTCCTGCTATCAAAAGTGATGATAGACCACAGGTGTGTGTGTGTGTGTGTGTATGATAGCGGGCTAGCTGGTACTACCCATACCCCACAACTAGCGGTGGGGTATTTATACCTCAATAAAAGTCTTTTGGCTATTCTTCCAGCTTCACCAAAAATATATTCCATAATAAAGAGCTAAAGGTTTGAATCACTAAAGGAAGTAACATTGACTGCACCTATGGGTTGTTCGGGGGTCAAGCTGCGATCATGCTTATTCAACCGTCTCCTGTAGGAGAACAAGCAAGCAGAGTCAGAGTGGAGGGATCGAGCTAATGGAGAAATAAGTCAGGACTACTTCACATTCGAGGAAAACCACAAAGGAGAAGAATCCCTTAGACTTCTCCCTCAGTCATCTACTAAACCTCACCCACTGTGAGAGTGGCTACTCCCGACAAGAGTGACCTCTACCAGCAGGACAAAGGAAATGGGGATCAGTCTCTAGCCAACATGAGGGTGCTGCATTGGCTTCCTTCAAGGCCACCAAGACAAGCCCGGAAGACGAAATCCCTGAAACCAAAGAACTTGAAAGAGCAAAAAATCAAAGGCCATTGTTAATGGGAGAGAGAGAAAGAATGTTTAAAGTCTACCAAGCCAAAAGCAAAAGTGACAATACATTACAGGTGTGTGTGTGCGAGAGGGGTGGCCTGTCTACATCCCTGCTAGCTATCAGAGGGTGGTTATACCTTGCTAACAGTCTTATTAGTTTCCAGCTTTGCTGAAAGTATATTCAATATAAAGAGCGAAAGATTTTGTAACGAGTGTTGGAACAAAGAGAAAAATTGTTAAAATGTTATTTTCATTAGTAAAATAAATTTTTGAATATACTTACCCGATGATCATGTAGCTGTCAACTCCGTTGCCCGACAGAAATCTAAGGTCGGGATACGCCAGCGATCGCTATACAGGTGGGGGTGTACACAACAGCGCCATCTGTGAGCAGGTACTCAAGTACTTCTTGTCAACAAGAACTCAATTTTCTCCTCGGTCCACTGGTTCTCTATGGGGAGGAAGGGCGGGTCCTTAAATTCATGATCATCGGGTAAGTATATTCAAAAATTTATTTTACTAATGAAAATAACATTTTTCAATATTAATCTTACCCGATGATCATGTAGCTGATTCACACCCAGGGTGGTGGGTGGAGACCAGCATACATGTTAACATAAGAAGCTAAGTATCCCGTATTTCATTTTATCAGTTATTCAAAATAACAAACATAAAATAAATAAGTACCTGGTAAGGAAGTCGACTTGAACCATTACTCTGCCTTTTTTAAGTACATCTTCCTTACTGAGCCTAGCGGTCCTCTTAGGATGCTGAACGACTCCTAGGTGCCGAAGTATGAAGGGCTGCAACCCATACTAAAGGACCTCATCACAACCTCTAATCTAGGCGCTTCTCAAGAAAGAATTTGACCACCCGCCAAATCAACCAGGATGCGGAAGACTTCTTAGCCTTCCGTACAACCCAAAAACAACAATAAAAAGTATTTCAAGAGAAAGATTAAAAAAGGTTATGGGATTATGGGAATGTAGTGGCTGAGCCCTCACCTACTACTGCACTCGCTGCTACGAATGGTCCCAGGGTGTAGCAGTTCTCGTAAAGAGACTGGACATCTTTGAGATAGAATGATGCGAACACTGACTTGCTTCTCCAATAGGTTGCATCCATAACACTCTGCAGAGAACGGTTCTGTTTGAAGGCCACTGAAGTAGCGACAGCTCTTACTTCATGCGTCCTTACCTTCAGCAAAGCAAGGTCTTCTTCCTTCAGATGAGAATGTGCCTCTCTAATCAGAAGCCTGATGTAGTAAGAAACTGCGTTCTTAGACATCGGTAGAGCAGGCTTCTTGATAGAACACCATAAAGCTTCTGATTGTCCTCGTAAAGGCTTTGTCCGTCTTAAATAGTACTTAAGAGCTCTTACTGGGCAAAGTACTCTCTCTAGTTCGTTCCCCACCAAGTTGGACAGGCTTGGGATCTCGAACGACTTGGGCCAAGGACGGGAAGGAAGCTCGTTTTTAGCCAAAAAACCGAGCTGCAAGGAACATGTAGCCGTTTCAGATGTAAAACCTATGTTCCTGCTGAAGGCGTGGATCTCACTGACTCTTTTAGCTGTTGCTAAGCAAACGAGGAAAAGAGTCTTTAATGTGAGATCCTTAAAAGAGGCTGATTGAAGCGGTTCGAATCTTGAAGACATCAGGAACCTTAAAACCACGTCTAGGTTCCAGCCTGGAGTGGACAACCGACGTTCCTTTGAGGTCTCAAAAGACCTAAGAAGGTCCTGTAGATCTTTGTTGGTGGAAAGATCCAAGCCTCTGTGGCGGAAGACCGCTGCCAACATACTCCTGTAACCCTTGATCGTAGGAGCTGAGAGGGATCTTACATTCCTGAGATGTAACAGAAAGTCAGCTATCTGTGTTACAGAGGTACTGGTTGAGGAAACTGCATTCGCCTTGCACCAGCTTCGGAAGACTTCCCATTTTGACTGATAGACTCTGAGAGTGGATGTCCTCCTTGCTCTGGCAATCGCTCTGGCTGCCTCCTTCGAAAAGCCTCTAGCTCTTGAGAGTCTTTCGATAGTCTGAAGGCAGTCAGACGAAGAGCGTGGAGGCTTGGGTGTACCTTCTTTACGTGAGGCTGACGCAGAAGGTCCACTCTTAGAGGAAGAGTCCTGGGAACGTCCACTAGCCATTGCAGTACCTCGGTGAACCATTCTCTCGCAGGCCAGAGGGGAGCAACCAACGTCAACCGTGTCCCTTCGTGGGAAGCGAACTTCTGAAGTACCCTGTTGACAATCTTGAACGGAGGGAACGCATACAGGTCTAGATGGGACCAATCCAGCAGAAAGGCATCCACGTGAACTGCTGCTGGGTCTGGAATCGGAGAACAATACATCGGGAGCCTCTTGGTCATCGAGGTAGCGAATAGATCTATGGTGGGCTGACCCCACAGGGCCCATAGTCTGCTGCAAACATTCTTGTGAAGGGTCCACTCTGTGGGGATGACCTGACCCTTCCGGCTGAGGCGATCTGCCATGACATTCATGTCGCCCTGAATGAACCTCGTTACCAGCGAAAGCTTTCGATCCTTTGACCAAATGAGGAGGTCCCTTGCGATCTCGAACAACTTCCTCGAATGAGTCCCTCCTTGCTTGGAGATGTAAGCCAAGGCTGTAGTGTTGTCGGAGTTCACCTCCACCACCTTGCTTAGCTGGAGGGACTTGAAGTTTATCAAGGCCAGATGAATTGCCAAAAGCTCCTTGCAATTGATGTGAAGTGTCCTTTGCTCCTGATTCCACGTGCCCGAGCATTCCTGTCCGTCCAGTGTCGCACCCCAGCCCGTGTCCGATGCGTCCGAGAAGAGACGGTGGTCGGGGGTCTGAACAGCCAATGGTAGACCTTCCTTGAGAAGAATGCTGTTCTTCCACCACGTCAGTGTAGACCTCATCTCTTCGGAAACAGGCACTGAGACCGCCTCTAGCGTCATGTCCTTTCTCCAGTGAGCAGCTAGATGATACTGAAGGGGGCGGAGGTGGAGTCTCCCTAACTCGATGAACTGGGCCAGCGATGAAAGTGTCCCTGTTAGACTCATCCACTGCCTGACTGAACATCGGTTCCTTCTCAGCATGCTCTGGATGCATTCTAGGGCTTGATTGATCCTTGGGGCCGACGGAAAAGCCCGAAAAGCTCGACTCTGAATCTCCATACCTAGATAGACAATGGTCTGGGATGGGACGAGTTAGGACTTCTCTATATTGACCAGGAGGCCCAATTCCTTGGTCAGATCCATAGTCCATCTGAGATTCTCCAGACAGCGACGACTTGACGGAGCTCTTAAAAGCCAGTCGTCCAAATAGAGGGAGGCTCTGATGTCTGCCAAGTGAAGGAATTTGGCAATATTCCTCATCAGTTTGGTAAACACAAGAGGTGCCGTGCTTAGGCCAAAGCACAGGGCTTGGAATTGGTACACGACCTTTCCAAAGACGAACCTTAGGAAAGGTTGGGAGTCTGGATGGATGGGGACGTGAAAGTACGCGTCTTTCAGGTCTAACGAGACCATCCAGTCCTCCTTCCTGACCGCTGCTAGGACCGACTTCGTCGTCTCCATCGTGAACGTCTGCTTGGTGACAAAAGCATTGAGAGCACTGACGTCCAGCACCGGACTCCAACCTCCTGTCTTCTTCGCTACCAGGAAGAGACGGTTGTAGAAGCCCGGGGATTGATGGTCCCGGACTATGACTACCGCTCCCTTTTGTAGCAAGAGCGACACCTCTTGTTGCAACGCTAGCCTCTTGTCCTTCTCCTTGTAGTTGGGAGAGAGGTTGATGGGAGATGTAGCTAGAGGGGGACTGCGGCAGAACGGAATTCTGTACCCCTCCTTTAGCCACTTCACAGACTGAGCGTCTGCACCTCTGCTCTCCCAAGCTCGCCAGAAGAACTTGAGCCTGGCTCCCACTGCTGTCTGGAGAGGAAGGCAGTCAGATCCTGCCTTTTGCGGACTTGGAACCCTTCTTGGATTTGCCACGGTGACTGTCGGCACGGGTACCTCCTCTGCTGGAGGTTCTGCCACGAAAGGGCGGGATGAACCTAGTAGCTGGTGTGTCTACTGCTGCAGGACGTAAAGGTCTAGGCACGGAAGGTAAAGCTTTAGCCTTACGTGCGGAAGAAGCCATCAGATCATGGGTATCCTTCTGGATCAGTGAGGCAGCCATCCCCTTGATCAGCTCCTCCGGAAACAGACACTTGGAGAGAGGAGCAAACAACAACTCCGACTTCTGGCAAGGAGTGATACCAGACGACAAGAAGGAGCAAAGATGTTCTCTCTTCTTAAGCACTCCCGACGTGTACGAAGCCGCAAGTTCACCAGACCCATCCCGAATGGCTTTGTCCATGCAAGACATGATCAGCATGGCAGAGTCCTTATCTGAAGGGGAAGTCTTTCTGCTTAACGCTCCCAAACACCAATCGAGGAAGTTGAAGATCTCAAAAGCACGAAAGACTCCCTTCAACAGATGATCCATGTCAGAAAAGGACCAGCAAATCTTCGATCGTCTCATAGCCAGCCTGCGGGGAGAGTCAACCAGACTTGAAAAGTCGCCCTGGGCAGAGGCAGGAACCCCCAAGCCGGGTTGCACTCCCGTGGCATACCAAACGCTAGATTTGGAAGCAAGCTTGATAGGCGGAAAGATGAAAGCAGTCTTTCCCAGTTGCTTCTTGGACTGCAACCACTCTCCCATAACCCTCAAAGCTCTCTTGGAAGAGCGTGCGAGGACAAGCTTGGTGAAGGCAGGAGCAGCAGACTGCATGCCCAGAGCAAACTCGGAGGGAGGAGAGCGAGGGGTTGCAGACACAAACTGTTCTGGATACAAGTCCCTGAACAAGGCAAGGACTTTACGAAAGTCTAAGGAGGGAGGCGTAGACTTGGGCTCTTCAAAGTCTGAGTGCGGTTCATCCACATGTGCATCTTCGTCATCCGAAACTCCATCATCCGAAAGCTGAGTAGGAAGTGGCAAAGGCGGAGCCGAAAGCTGAACGGCTGAATCCGGCAGCACGGGTGCATGCGTAGCTGCTGCGGATCCAACATCATGCCGCTGCTGGTCAGTCTGCGAGCTGGCAACAACAAAAGCAGAGTGCTGGTGCGTGGGAGGGACTGCCGTGGGTTGCGGAGCATGCCGTATGGGATGCGGAGCATGCCGCATGGGTTGCGGAGCATGCCGCATAGAGTCAGAACCCGGCAGCTCTACAGCACCTTCCCACTGCTGATGCGGTAGCTCACGCATGTCAACGGATGGTGCAGCAAGAACATGCGTCTGGCAGGGTGGACTGCGCAACGGTGGTGGAGCTCTCACAGGTGGAGTGTGGGAGCAGGCAGCCACAGTATCTGCTGAGCGCACAACCGCGGCAGGTTGTAGGCTAACAGGGGCAGTGTCAACCTTCTCAGCATGATACTCTTGCATGAACGCAGCAAGCTGAGACTGCATAGTCTGCAGCATGGACCACTTAGGGTCTACCGTGGTTGGAGCAGCAACAGACGGAGCAGTAGCCTGTTGTGGAACCACTCTACCTCTCTTGGGAGGTGTGCAGTCTTCGGAAGACTGCGGCGAGTCCGAACTGACCCACTGGCTACACCTGGGCCGTTGGACTCGCTCGGAAGGGACCTTACGCTTGAGAGGTCGTGAGACCTTGGTCCATCGTTTCCTCCTTGAAACTTCTTCCACAGACGAGGGATGATAGGGCTCATTCGTCTGTATGTGGATGGGACGATCTCTAAGAGAAACGTCCGCAACCACTGAGGGTACATCCGTACGCTGATCAAGGCCTGCCGAACCCTTTGGTCCTTCGACATTGCTTCTCCCCTGGGCTTGGGAGCTTGCAAGAGGTCCCGGACTGGGAGGACGACTGGCACGAACAGATGTACCCTCATGCGCAACACTGACACTGACACTTTTCACCTCACTTGCACTAACACTTCCCACTGCACTTTTCGCTTTCAGCTCTTTGACATCTGCCAAAAGCTGATTACGGTCATTAGCCAATGACTCCACTCTGTCACCCAGAGCCTGAATGGCACGCATCATATCCGCCATGGATGGCTGAGCACTAGTAGCAGGGTCGGGAGTCACCACTACAGGGGAAGGAAAAGGTTGAGGGGCATGGGGAGAGGAAAAATCAACAGAGCGAGAAGAACTCCTCCTGATCCTATCCTTCTCTAGCCTACGTGCATTTTTAAGGAATTCGTTAAAATCGAATTCCGAAAGCCCAGCGCATTCCTCACACCGATCTTCCAATTGACAGGATTTACCCCTACAATTGGAACAAACGGTGTGAGGATCTATGGAGGCCTTCGGAAGACGCCTAGTACAAGCCCTAACACTACACTGCCTGTACTTAGGGACTTGAGAATGGTCAGACATCTTGAATTGTAGAAATGGTCAAGGGGGGATTCCAAAAACTAGCAAAGTTCGTTAACAATTAATCCAAATTAATTCCAAAAGCTTGCTAAGCTAATGATAAAGCTTCCTGAATAGCGAAGGCTAAAATCTAGAGCGAATACATCACCAAATCGTGAGAAACAACTCCAGAATCAACAGCGTATCCAAATAGGTCTTGCCGGTGGCACGACAGAGGAAAAATTGAGTTCTTGTTGACAAGAAGTACTTGAGTACCTGCTCACAGATGGCGCTGTTGTGTACACCCCCACCTGTATAGCGATCGCTGGCGTATCCCGACCTTAGATTTCTGTCGGGCAACGGAGTTGACAGCTACATGATCATCGGGTAAGATTAATATTGAAAAATGGATATCTACCAATATTCACAGTCAGCGAGAACATCTGTCCTCACCGACGACTGGAATTAAAGTGATTAGTCAATGAGCAGGCGGGATTATTCCTTCCCTGCCACTGGACCAGTAACTACCTGTTGGTTGTTAACACCTTGATATACCGTATTTTTTAACTGCTGTATTCCAGCTTTTCTGTTTTCATTCTCTTATGTAAAGGATGAGGGATTGTATATTTTGTGGGAAACTTTTTTTGGGGGGATAAATATCAATAAATCAGAACTGCCTAAAGAAAGGCAATATGAATATCAGAAAATGTTCATAGAAATAAAGATCAGTATAAGTACCCTTCATTAACAACAGTAGCACCCTCTTACCTACTTTGTACATGGCCCTTGTCATTGAAATTATATTCTCCCACAACTTAAAATCCAGGCAATCTTAGTACATTTTAAAACAAATGCATAACTTAAGCAAAACCTTTTTAATGAAGCAATTTTACTAGGCCTAACATTCAAGATGATACAGTATATACATTCTAGTAAACAAACGATTGATGCTAACGCTTAAATATAGTCATATGTAATTTAAACTAATCCACGATTTCTTCTTTTATGTAAACAGCAGGTATATCAAACTTTTCTGATTTTATTGTAACAGACACATCTTTGAATACAGAACTTTCCTCAGAAGAACTTTTGCTTCCTAAAAAATCTGTACTTTTTTGAAAACTAGCAGCACTTTGTGAGCCTTTATCAATATGAAACTTCTCTCTTTCATTTTCTTCCACTTCAGCACTGAAAAAAGAAATATCCTGACCAACTTCTCGATCTTCCATGTTAGATATAGAAGTGCGATTACATAACTGCCCAAACTCCTCATTGGTAAGAGGTTTATCTATAGTATGACATACCTTCAAGTGTCTGTTGAGATTTTTCTTTTCCCTAAAAGTCTTTCCACAAACAAAGCAACAGTGTGGTCGCTCATCAGTGTGACTTCTCATGTGCGCCTTAAAATTTCCATTTTCACTGAAGCTTTTCCTACACAGTGGACAAGAGTATGGTTTCTCCCCAGTGTGTTGTCTTTTGTGCATTTTCAAATGACCATTTTGAGTAAAACACTTCCCACACACATCACACAAGAAGGGTCGTTCTCCGGTGTGTGTCCTTATGTGTCTAGTTAAGAGGCCTTTTTCAATGAAGTCCTTCCCACAAATATCACATGAGAATGGACGCTCTCCTGTGTGAATTCTTAAATGCCTGTTTAGGTGGTCCCTCTTAGGAAACATCTTAAAACACGCCTTACAAGTAAATGGGGCACCCTTTTTAAGCTTGCCTTTAGGTGTCCTGTGCATACATGGCTTTCCAAAACTGGGACCACAAATGTCACATGAAAAGGGTAAGCTATGTAAGTTTAACTCCATATTTTCTAAGGGACCATTTGTTTTCAAAGGTCCCTCTGTTATCAGAGGTCCATCTTTCACTAAAAAATTTTCAATATCCATGTTGCAAAAATAGTTATTTCATTCCTGGAGGAAAATATGAATATGATACTACAATTTAAATACTGTAATGAGAGTCCACACAGCTAAAGTTACAACTTTTGTACTGTAAGGTGAAAAACCAAAATTGAAATAAAAAAATTGTTGATACCCGTGTAACCAATAGTACGAAGTTATCCCATGCTAAATTTTAGTACAATACTAAATATATATAGACAAGATCTAAAATCATAAATATGAATGAAATTAAAAAATTATGAAATATGCTTTAAAAGAGTGATAATTTAAGTTAGAAATTTTTCTTAATTTCAATTGCTTCTAATTTACATAGATAGCAAAATGATATCTCTGTATTTGAAATCAAGACAAACTGGTATGAATGACATCTTATTAATCTACATTAAATCTCACAATTCTTGTGCGACATCAGTTTTAATTAAGCAAATCTTTTAAAAAAATATTTGATAAAACATAGAGCAGTATCAGACATATATATGAAAATCTTTTGTTCACTAATCAATCATCAGTAGCAATTCTTCTGAATTATCATTAGTATTCTGGGAATATTCAGGCAGAGGAAATACCTTGACAGAATTTAGCTGTAGACTGAAAACTGAACTTCTTATAATCAATGCTGGTTCCTATTTTGGAATCTGTAAAATGAAAAGATAATTCTATAATATTTGTTTTATCATTTTGAATGAAAATATAGTGTATGCATAATAATCAAAGGCCTCATCATACATGACACCCTATGTATTGTACAATATACTCTATCATACCGAGTACTAGAAAGTACAAATGACAGGCAAAGAAGAAATATGCTCTATAATGATTATTACTAACATCTAATCATTTTATAAACTTCTATTGAATATAGGATCTGCGCTACTTCTACTACCTTTGAGAGACTGGACAATATTTGCTATTCCTTTGTCTCCTCTAATGAAGTTAATCTAGTTTTAAAAAT
>NC_090725.1:262829230-262836730 GCF_036898095.1 Palaemon carinicauda | reverse complement strand
AGCACTGGGTCTGTCACCGAAGCAAACTGGAGGGAGCCCAGCACTCTCTCCTGTTGGCGTCTTGAAATCCTGTCGGATTTTAGAAGTCTCTTGACAGATCCCGCTATCTCTCTCCTCTTCTTTAATGGAATGGAGAGACGATGAGACTGTAGATCCCAATGTATGCCTAGCCATTGGAATTTTTGAGCTGGAGATAGTCGAGACTTTTTGGTGTTGATCTTGAATCCTAGATGTTCCAGGAACTGGATCACCTTCTTGGATGCTTGCAAGCATTTCGCTTCGGATGCTGCCCACACCAGCCAATCATCCAGGTATGATACCATCTGGACACCCTGTAGGCGTAGTTGATGAACGACTGCTTCTGCAAGCTTTGTGAAGATCCTTGGGGCTATGTTTAGCCCGAAGGGCATGGCTCTGAAAGTGTACTTTCTTTTATGTAGCCTGAATCCTAGGTAGGAGGAGAGTTGGCAATTCATCGGAATGTGCCAGTAGGCATCTGCCATGTCTATGGAGACTGTGTATGCCCTTTTGGGCAATAGGGCCCTTACGTGTTGAAGGGTCAGCATCTTGAACTTGTCGTTCTCGATAAACTTGTTGAGTGGCGACAAATCCAGAATGACTCTGAGTTTATCTGAGTCCTTCTTGGGAGCGCAAAACAGCCTTCCCTAGAATTTGATGGACTTTGCTCTCTTTATTACCTGTTTGCTCAAGAGCTCTCGGGTATATTCTTCCAGAGCAGGGGTAGAGTGTTGGAAGAACTAAGGAAAGCATCTCATTGCCTCTGGTTTCCGGAGGGCTTGCCTCCTCGACTGCTTGCTCCACTACCCCCTCTTCCTCTCGAGGGACGTCTAGAGGAATCTCTACCTGACCCCCTTCCTTTAGGTCGAAAGGTAGTGGTCTGCCTCTCATAGGCGGGAGTAAAGGCTGGTGACTGAGTCACCACCTGCTGGGGTACCAATTGGTAGGTGGGTTGGGGCTGTGCCACCATCTGTGACGCCACGGCCGCGGGAAGTTGTTGTTGTCTAGCAGGGCGAGTTGGCACTCTTGGTCTCTTTGTCTTCCTTTTCAGTTGGGGACCCTCATCCGGGGAAGACTTCCTTTTAGCTGACATGCCCCACTTCTGGAGAAGGTTCCTATTCTCCATGGCGGCCTTGTCGACTATCTCCTTGACCAAATCGTTTGGAAAAAGATTTTTTCCCCAGATATTGGAAGATATCAACTTCCTGGGGTCGTGTTTAACCGCAGCCGAAGCAAACACGAACTCTCTACAAGCTCTTCTTGCCCTAACGAAGCTGTAGAAATCTTTCGTTAGGGTTGCAATATGTGCTTTGACCATGAACATGTCTGGGGCTCTTTGCTCACTAGCCATTGCCTCCATAGACACCTGGAGGGACAGAGAGGCAGCAAGCCTCTCCTTTGTATCTTGTTCCCTGCGTAGTAGAAACTCAGACAACTAGGGGAGGTTTTAATTGATCTGACATCCAGCGATATCAGCCTCCAACTTCCCGACTGAGAAGGTAAGTTGAAAATCCTTCCAGTCTTTGTCGTCCGATGGCAAGGCTAGGGAAAGAGGCCTACACTCTTCCAGTGTAGGGCAAGGTTTCCCTGCTTCCACTGCCTTAACCACTGCCCTGAATGATTTTTCTGCGAAGGGGAAAACCATAGTAGATGGAGCAAGAAAAGAGGATGCTTCTTGCTCAGGGCTGGCACCTTGGAATTGGTGAAACCCTTGTCCTTCAGGCTGCTGGCTAACAAAGCCTGAGCCTTCGAATGGTCAAGCACTATGACCTCCTTAGGCTCTGTCTCCTTGGAAACCGGTTCCGTCCTTAGACGAATGAAGTAGTCTGGATAGGACTCAAAGCTGGGCCAGAACTCGATGTCCTCAATAGGGACAGCTCCCAGCTTCTCTGAAACAAAGATCTTACCATTAGTTATTGGCATGTACTCGGCATGCCTCCATGGGTTAACCTCGGAACACGAGGGAAGATCCTTAACGTTGAGTCTCCGTTGAGACCCACGAGAAGCTGTAATCCGCAGAATCTCCTTCCTGAATTCAGCTTCCCTTTGTTCGCTCTTCTTCTCGAACATTTCCATCATTGCTTTGATGGCAGACAGGGTGTCGTCCGACCTTTCAGGTTGAGGAGCGGAGGACATAGAGGGTACAGGTTCTGGGGCAGGAACCGACGAAACAGAGACTTTCGACTTCCTCTTCTTCCGTCTCCGGAGCCACCGTTGACTCCTCTTCTCGACCTTCCGCCAGAAGGTCCTTTTCGGTGTCCTCTGACACCTCTGACATCCTCTCATCATCTAGATGGATGTCCTTCATCGCATCCGAGACTTCCGTGTCAACGGATATCTGGACACAAGGGATCTCAGGGTGAGGCGGGTCACCGAGTGTCGGCACACTATCCCAGCCATCATTCAATGTGACTGGGTAGTGGCCAGAGTATCCGACACAGCCGACTCTCGCCGGCAGAGTCAGATGTGACAGTGAATTAACGGCTGCCGGACCACCAGTCTAGCCTGCATCTTGCCGGCAAGGTTAGTGGCCGGCAGTCGGCAGATAGGTTAGTAGCTGGCGGCACTAGCCAACAGAGAGAGAGAAAGCAAGGAGTGAAGGGCGATGTAAGAGTGGCGGCACTAGCCATTGTGTCATTAGGGTTCTAATGGAAGGGGTGATTATATCATAATCAAGCTTCCGCCCATCCACCTACATGCCGGTGACAGTCGGTCATAGGAAGTGGATGGCAGCCCAAGAGAGGACTGGAGAACACTCAAAGCAAATCGGACTCCTGCCGGCAGCTAGCCCAGCCGAAACAGCTATCCCAGAACTTCATGTTCGACAGGGAAGCTAAACGACTAGGCTAGGCAGGCAGAAGCCCAAGCCGGCCGGCAATTGGCGAGATTGTAAGATAACGGCCACAAGGATGTGATGGCTAGGCCATCACTAAAGGACAGAATGGGAAGGGGAAAGGGTCCTGTATAAGACGTGAGAGGAGCCGGCGGCAAGCCGTCCCTACCACACCTATAGGAAACTCTGTTTCAGTATCGGCGCCATCCTAGGCGTGTGGAGAGTACATTCTCCAGCCTAGGGTCTGCCAATACAGTAAGGAAGCCGGCATCATCTAGCCGCCGCCTTAGATTATAAAGAAAAAGAGTTCCCATGTCGGCACCATCCTAGACAGAAAAATAATCACTATTCTTCAGCCTAGGGTCTGCAAGCACAGGACTAGTCGACTAAACCACAGGGAGAAGGGGATCACATGACCCCTTCAAGTGCAGTCTAGGGAGGCAAGGCCTCCTATGCCAACCAACAAGATCCAACAGGGGAGTACATTCACCCTATCGATCAGCTGCCGGCACACGACACATACTCTTTGGTTCTGACCCAAACCCAAAACTCACCAACAGTAGCTTGGTAAAGAGGCAGAAAAACCCTAGCCTAACCTTGCCAGAATCACAATTCAAGGCAAGACCAGCTAGGACTGTAGTCGTAGACTGCACTCAGAGGGAAGTAGGGATTACCCTTTACATAAGGGTAACCGGGGAGATTGTATGAAAGTATACTAAAGCCACTAGGCTACTAGCCTAGCAACAGTGAGATTGACTACCTGACTCATCGAAGCTCTCTCGTATACTATCATGGAAGAGGAAATTTTTATGCAATCCATTTATCTTATATGTATAAATTGCCTAATATCTTAATTTAAATCTAATAGCACCAGGAACACCTATTATATCATGCAAGAGAGTAAACTATAACGCCTAGGCTAGGAAGCCTAGCGTAAACAAGATCGGCTACCTAATTCGCCGATACTAATGAGAATACTATCGGCATAATATAATTCATTCCTAGCAATGAAGACTACATAGCTAAATATTTTCATTTAAGCTATAAAACCGGGAAAGTCGTTCTGGCTAACTAAATAATTTATGCGTTACGAACGACAGCGCCGAAGGCGCCTCCGGTCCAGGCAATTGCTCTGCCAAAAATATAGTTTATTTTCGGATTAATTCTTACTTCACGGCCATAGCTAAATTTATACAATATAAGAATTAAATACTCAACTTTCCAGAGGTAGAAGAAGCTGGAGATTGCATGATAAATCCTATAACGAGAGAGCACGGGGAAAAACCACCGAGCTGAAGCGCTTCAGAGCAAGAAATAAAGGTGGCCGACGATTATGGCGCCATCTGAGTATTCAAACAGTAAGGAGGAAGGAGAATTTTATAACGGCTCCTCTTTTATTTTGCCACTTTTCCCCCCTTAAAGCATAAACGCTATGCGGGTGCAGATTGCTATGTGGCATGTCAAGAATACGTCCCCTGATATTATGCTATATCTTAAAAGGAAACTTTAAGGATATTCGCCCCAGGAGTTAGAATTCTGGAGACCTTAAGTTAAATTCTCTGAAAATATCACTGTAGTCAAATATACCCTAGGAAGCTACTTAAAGGAACCTTCCACATGGCCTGAGCCCCCCCCCCAAAAAAAAACACACATATATATATATATATATACATATATATATATATAAATATATATATATATATATATATACTGTATATACATATATATATATATATATATACATATATGTGTATATAATATATATATATATATATATACATATATGTGTATATAATATATATATATATATATATGCATATATATGTATATACCGTATGTATATAGCCTATATATATATATATATATATACATATATATATATATATGTATATATATATATATGTATATATATATATATATATATTATGTATATATATATATACAGTGGAACCTCTACATCCGATCGTATCTACATCCGAATTTTCCAACATCCGAAGTAAAATTCGAGCAAATTTTTGACTCTACACCCGAATTTTATTTCGACACACGAAGTAGCAATTTTCGTCGTACCGGTTGTATCCGAATTTTTCGACACGCGAAGTACAATTCGAACACGTTCCGACTCTACACCCGAATGTTTTTTTCGACACCCGAAGTAAACAATACTCGTACGCGTAGTCGGTGCTCATAGCGCCTGAAGTGTTTTTTATTTCCGCCGATAGAAGGCAGCACATCGACCTCGGAGGGACGCTCAATTAGCGCGGCTTGGGTCAGTCCTCTGTTCTCGCCGGCTTCGTGTGGTTGTGCTCTTTGCGTTGTGATATTAACTGTGAATTAATCGTGATTTTTTACGTGCATCCATTAACGATAATTTACGTAAATCATGGGTCCAAAAAGGCTTAGTTTTGCCAGTGGTAGTGGTAGTGGTGAGAAAAGGAAGAAGGAAATGCTTTCTATAGAAATTAAGCAGGAAATTATTGAAAAACATGAGCGTGGCATCCGCGTGAGTGAACTTGCTAAACAGTATGGCCGTAATATGTCGACGATCTCGACAATCCTTAAACAGAAGGAAGCTATTAAAGCAGTGAAACCTTCTAAGGGGATCACTATAATTTCCAAACGCCGTACCCCTATCATAGAAGAGATGGAACGACTTCTACTAGTGTGGATTAAGGATAGAGAGATCGTTGGCGACACCATCACCGAAACAGTCATCTGCGAGAAGGCGCACGCCATCTTTACGGACTTGAAGGAGGAGAGCTCTGTGGGTGATGCTGGGGAGAGTTCAACCGAGCCTTCCTTAGATGATTTCAAGGCATCTCGTGGCTGGTTCGAGAAATTTAAGAAACGGTCCGGGATTCATTCAGTTGTTCGCCACGGAGAGGCTGCTAGTGCGGACACAAAGGCTGCAACTGACTTTGTTAAGAAATTCGAAAATATCGTAAAGGAAGAAGGCTACGTAGAGCAGCAGGTGTTCAATTGTGATGAAACCGGGCTGTTTTGGAAGAAGATGCCGAGTCGAACCTACATCACTGCTGAAGAGAAGAAATTGCCTGGGCATAAGCCAATGAAGGATCGGTTGACTCTTGCTCTATGTGCCAACGCTAGCGGGGACTTTAAAGTTAAGCCCTTGCTTGTTTACCATTCAGAGAACCCTAGGGCCTTTAAAGCACACAACGTCGATAAGGATCAGCTTCATGTTTTCTGGCGATCCAACTCGAAGGCCTGGGTCACTAGGCAATTCTTTGTGCAATGGGTAAACCAAGTTTTCGGTCCTTCTGTGAAGAAGTATCTTCATGAGCAGAAATTGCCTTTAAAGTGCCTGCTATGCCTTGACAATGCACCCGCTCACCCCCCCGGACTTGAAGATGATATCTTCGATGAATTCAAGTTCATAAAGGTGCTGTATCTTCCACCAAATACCACCTCTATCCTCCAGCCCATGGACCAGCAAGTCATCTCTAATTTTAAGAAGCTGTACACCAAGCACTTATTCAAGCAGTGCTTTAATGTCACGCAAAGCACCAACTTAACTTTGCGTGAATTTTGGAGGGGCCACTTCAATATCGTGCACTGCTTAAAGATCATTGATCAGGCTTGGGTGGGATTAACTCGACGGACCCTCAATTCTGCATGGAAGAAGCTGTGGCCTGATGCAGTTTCTCCCCGAGATTTCGAGGGTTTTAACCCCGAACCTGATCCCGTGGTCGGTGCAGCGGAAGCCGTAGAGGAAATCGTCTCCCTTGGCAAGTCCATGGGTCTGGAGGTCGACGCAGATGACGTTACGGAACTCGTCGCCGAACATCACGACGAACTGACGACGGATGAGCTCAAGGAACTCCATGCTATGTCGGAGCACATGAGTGATGACGAGGAAGAGAGCGAGGAGGTAGAACATGTGTTAGGTTCAGCGCAAATAAAAGAGGTGTTAGGAAAATATCAAGACGTGGTCGACTTCATCGACAAATACCATCCAAAGAAATTGCAGGTTTGTCGTGTAGTTTCTCAATTCGATGATGTTTGCCTAACGCACTTTCGAAACATTCTGAAAAGCCGTACGAAGCAATTATCTATCGATGCTTTCTTTAAAAAAACTGCGAAGCGAACTCGCGATGAAGAGGATGTAAGTGAACCGAAGAAAACGGCAAAGAGTGAAGAGGAAGAAAGTGAAACACAGAAAACGGAAAAGAGTGAAGCAAAAGAAATTCAGTCAATTTTAAATGTAAGTGATAGTGATTAAAATTACGTAATCATCAAAAAGAAAAAAAGAAAATGTGAAAAAAAATATAAAATATAAAAATAAAAAAAAAATAAGCTAAGTTATGTTAAAGTTCACTTAGTGTAAGTTAGAATAAGTTACGGTAGTGTTACGTTTATCGTAGTTAACCTCTCTACCTCCTCGCCGTCCGTCCGTCTCCTCTCTCCTCTCTGCGTAGCGAAGACGAACAACACCTGCGCTGGAGTTTCTAAGGTAAAGTGACGCTAAAAACCCGTTTCTTATTGATCATTTTTTGCTAATTCTTCTTATTTACATGTCTATTCTTCTTATTTACATGTCTATTATCTAATTTAGTGTTCATTATTCTCATGGGAAAATTATGTGTAGTAGTTTATTAAGAAGTTATCATAGGTTTTTGGGCTCAACCACG
>NC_090725.1:262621730-262824230 GCF_036898095.1 Palaemon carinicauda | reverse complement strand
TTCTGATGATCTAGGATACATCAGGTTATTGAAGGAATACTTCACTTTAACATTATTTTGCAGTCTCAACAATGGATTGTGAAAGGATACAGACTATGTTGGAAATCATACTACTGTATATTATATACTGTAGTTTTCTAACCGCTGTATCTGCTATACTGCAGGAATACTGGCTACTTTATAGTACTGTATTATACTGTAGTTCTGCCGGCATACTACCGGCTAGGCTAGTACCTGACGGCACTAGCCGACAGAGAGAGAGAAAGCGTGGAGAGAAGGACTACCGTATTATTATAGTTTAGTACAATAATTAGGGTTGTAGGGACTACTGTCTTACTGCCTTCTTTCCAGAATGAGGATTCAAATGGAAGGGGAAAGAATGTATTAATTCTAGCTTCCATCCAGCCACAATATCTGTTGCCGTCTGCACTGCCGGTTCCAGGGTTTGTGGATGGCAGTCCAAGAGAGGACTGAAGAATACTCAAAGTTGTATAGGGTTTCCCACTGGCAGCCGTCATGGCCGGCACAACCTTTCCCGAAGCCTTGCTTTCGTTAGGGGGAAGGTCGAAGCGGCAATCTAGCCGCCTTTGTAGGAGCCCAGCTGGCATCGTAATCAGCCCGGCAAGCGGGGAGATTGTAGAATACCAGCCACAGATGTTGTGACGGCTAGGCCATCACTAAAGGACAAAAGGGGAAGGGAAAGGGTCTTATATTTTGCAGCAAAACAATTAAACATGGTTTCCCATGCCGGCGCCGTCTTGGGCGACAGAAGATAACGATTCCTCAGCCTAAGACATTGCCGGATATAAGACATGCCTTCTAGACCACAAGGGAGAAGGTGGCGGAAACTGTACAACCATTTTCGGTTGTGGACTAGGGAAGCCGGGCTTCCTATGCCGGCAACTGTGAAACCGGCAGGGGAATGACTAATCCCCCATCGATAGAGTTGCTGACAAAAAGACTGAATACTCTGAGTTACTGTCGCATTTTAAAGCCGGGATACTCACCGGCAAAGAGACTGGACAGAAACACTATCCCAGTCAAGCCGGAGTACACTACTCTATGGCAAGACCAAAGATAGGGTTGCCGCCTAATGGCGGCACTCAGGAGGGAAGGAAGGCTTTATCCTTAAATCTCTAAAAGAGACGAGTATCGAATTATGATAGTAATTCTAGACGTACTATCTCCGACTGAATTAATAAAACGAAACAAGAAGATAAACGGGGAAAACGTTACTAAAGTATACTAAAACGCATTAGACTACTATGAGATTCAGGGCCTCTGTAACACGGTTTTTTCGCAATAACTTTTTTTCTATGAATTTCATAAATATAACGCTTATTCAGAATGCACATTATATCTACACATAAATTTTGACTATATTCTGCATTACGTAGGTTGAATAAATTTGGTACTTTATTAAGTAAAAGTGACGATTTTTGAAGACGGGCCAACTTACTCAGAGAAAAGGTTTCGAACGCACTCGTTACGTAACTTATGACGGCATTTCTTCTCTCTTTCTCGATCGATGATTGGTTATACGTAACGAAGGCTTATACCTCTGCCAACAATAACACAAAAGTGTAAATAAAAGCAAAGCAGTACACCTTTATGAACTCTGAAACCTCTCCACTGAGAATTGTCATAATGAACAATAGAACAAAATATGTTAATAAATACAAAAACACTTCGATTATTAGTCTAACTCTCAGAATAAGTTTCCTAAGAAATTACAGTCTACTTTATAGGTCACAATCAGATTGACAAGGTGTATGGATTAGTTGGTAATTTTCAAAAACGTAGTAGACCAGCTTGATTTGATAACTGCTATATCCAATGTCCAGTAATTTTTATTTATTGTCTAGCTACCTACGTATTTACTGTAAAAAAGAAAAAAATAAATAAATAACTGGTACCATATTTTGGCTTTAAACCTTCACCAGTAATTATCGTCAGAATGATGACTTCACGAGGCTCCACCCACTTTGGCCTCGTTGTAATTCAGGATAACACTGAAGGCTATCATGGGCATTGTTGGATCAGAAAATTTAAATTCTGGCTATCAAAACTAATTTTTCGAGTAGTTGTAAGAAGTGGTAAATGATCCTCAAGGATCCCAGCAGTTGGCCTAAACGTTTAATTCATGTATAGTACTGTTACGGCACTACTGCTATAGTACAGTAGTATTACTACGCTAGCACAAATACCCCACCCACATTTATGTATCGTTCCGCCATTCATAAAGTCTTTGTCATATTCTTTCACTGTGCAATAAGCCATGGCCTCCTCAGAAATTAAGTTTAACTTTAGATGATAGGTTATTTCATTAAGCTGACAAATTATGGCAACTGGGTATGTTATTGCCGATGTTGAAGCTAAAGATAAAGTATGGTATCATTCCTTCATTGCATTATCATCTTTACTACTATTTGTTTTGCTACATGTAGTAATTATTTTAAAGGATAAATGAATTATGTTCACTTCACTTCTATAAATTCCCATTAGATGTACAAATAAAACTACTAAAACTATTCAGGATTTATTTATAAAATGCAGTCATGCCCTAAACATAGCTAACACGGTTGGTCTGATGGAGATTTTAGCACAAAAATCTTATTTTAACAAAAATAGTTATATAAAGACTGTTTACATACAATCCCTCTCTTTCTCTCTCTTTTGGTGGCATAGTGAATAGTTAATAGAAATGTTCAAAAGCCTGAATGACATTACAAGTATTATAATCCTGTTACGCTAAATACAAATCAGACTATAAACATTGGATTTAAACTAGAAACTGAATAATTACCTATTCAGGCTATAGTAAATATGGCCACGGGCTTTCTCTTGACTGTATAAAGTTGCAAGTCGTAAGACAAATGCAGTTTTGCAACCACGGGGGCAATTCCAAATCCTGTTAGCCATTCTTGACTGTTATGGGTTTCAGAGCCCTTGGAAGAAGTTGAATGGGTGTCTGGTGGATGGGCGGGGCAAAATTTTGTCAAAAGGTGTTTACATTGCTTACGTAGTGAATGTTTTCGACTCTTGGCTCGTTATCACTGGCCATGGCGTCAGCTAGATCATTTTTACTCTATAAAAATTAAAACTATTGTGTTTAGGTTATTGATAATGCTGACAAAATTTGTGTGTGGTTGTAAAATATACATATGTCAACTTTCAGCTACATCCGATGCATTGATAAGGAGCAAAGTCCAAAAAACCGTGTTACAGAGGCCCTGAATCTCATAGTAGCCTAACTCGAGTCGGGATCTTGACTACGCTATATCACCGAGGCCCTAGCGTATACTATCGAAACGTTTAAACAGAAGAGGAAATATTACATGTGTAATCTAATCTTCACTAGTATAATTTGCCTAAATAGCTAGAATTCATTATAGCTAAATACCGGGGACGTCGTACTACTAACTAAATAAAGCATTTATGGCGTACGACAGCGGTCCAAAATGGCCACCTCCGGTCATGGCTCTGCTCCACTAAACACATCTAAATTATGCTAATTTAACTGTGAGAAGGGAGTCAAAAATTATACACAGGAAAGATTAAATACTCAACTTTCCAGAGGATGAAGATGCTAGAGATTGCATAGTAATAATCCTTGAAATAGTAACTAAACCGAGAGCAGTTTGGAGATACACCGTGCTTAATTCCCTACTACAAAAGGAATAGTTACGCCGTAGTAGTACGGGAAGGGGATCCACCGGGTAACCTTGATGACGGCTCCCCTTCAATTTCGCCACTCTTCCCCCTCAGAGCGAAAACTCTATTCGGGGTGAAGATTGCCATGTGTCGTATCAAGAAATACGTCCCCTGATATTATGCGATATCCTTAAGAGTTATTTTAAGGATACTCGCGCCAGGAGTTAGAATTCTGGAGACCTGTGGTCAATTCTCTGGGAGTATCACTGTAGCCAATTATCCCTTAGAAAGCTGCCTAAAGAAACCTTCCATCAGGACGACATGGCTGAGCCCAAAAAGTGTTTTACAGTATCTCGTGCACTTGCTTCGCATAATGTTTATAGAAGACTCTGGATGATTTCCACCCCGTATATGAGCGGACCTTCTCAAAGTCCATGTGTTGAAAGAAATTTAACGAAGAAGCAACTTTCCTTGGATCGTGACCTGTGGGTGTGCTGTCCGGATCCACTTTGCGAATAAAGTAGGCAAGTTTCGCTCTCACTTGTCTTAGGGATAAGTTTGATCCTGAGGTTTCGCCTCGGAAGAGCTGTCCCTCCTTAAAGTCTGAAGTTCTTCAAAGATAGACCTTGAGACACTCTACTGGGCATAGAGGGAAATCTTCCTTCAGAGGGTAGATTCTCCAAGGACCCCACCTTTTGGTGGGCAGCTCGTTATTGGCGAGAAAGGCAGGATCAGGGAAGAGATTCAGTTCTCCTGTTTCCAGGAACTGGATATGGCCTTCATTTCTGGATAAGGAGACTATTTCACTAACTCTTGCCCCTGAGGCTATAGCAAACAGAAATATAACTTTCTGTGTTAGATCCTTTAGGGTGCAATCCTCATTGTTCAGACTCGAAGCATAGTACAAGACTTTGTCCAACGACCACGTTACGGGCTTTGGAGGGGTTGCCGGCTTGAGTCTAGCGCATGCTTTTGGTATCTTATTGAAGATCTCACCTGAGAGGTCCACCTGAAAGGCATACAGAAGAGGTCTAGTCAAAGCTGACTTACACGCAGTTATTGTGGTGGAAGCAAGGCCTTGTTCGTGTAGGTGGATGAAGAAAGAAAGTCAGAAGTCTACTGATATTTCTGTCGGTTTCCTTGCTTTCACAAAGGAAACCCACTTCTTCCAAGATGATTCATATTGTCTCCTAGTGGAACTTAACTTGTATTCTTCGATGAAGTCGATTTTGTCCTTTGAGATCCCAAACCTTTTCTTGGCTGCTGGGGTGAGAAAATCATGAGATGTAGGTTGCTGCTTCTCAAGGATAAAGCGTAAACAGTCGACTTCTGAACCAGTTGGAATAAAACTGGGTTCGGCAGAGGAAGCAGCTTCAGTTTCAATTCTAGAACTAGAGGGAACCAATTGCTTCTGGGCCATTTAGGGGCCACTACTGCTGCTGTTCCTCTGAAGGATCTTAGCTTGTTGAGGACTTTTAGCAGGAGATTGGTTGGTGGGAACAGGTAGATCCGATTCCATCTGTTCCAGTCGAGTGACATGGCGTCTATCGCTTCTGCTTGAGGGTCCTCGTAAGGGGCTACATAACGAGGTAGTTTCTTGTTGTCGCTCATTGCGAAGAGGTCGATCTGCAGTTCTAAGACTTTTTCTGAGATGGAGATTGAGTCTGCATCTAGGGACCATTCTGTCTCCATCGGCTTTCGCCTGGATTGAGCGTCCGCTGTCACATTGCGGAACTCTTGAAGGTGAACTGCTGGCAAGTGCCATCTTCTCTTCCTTGCCAGGTAGAAGATGGCTAACATCATGTGATTGATGTGAGGTGATCTCGAGCCTTGTCGATTTAGACATTTTACTATCACTTCATTTGATGTGGACTACTGTGCGAGGGAATACGTTAGGAAGACCGCTATAGCCTCCAAGATGTTGATGTGAAAGGTTTTGAACTGGTGCGACCAATTCCCCTGCACCTTTCTTTCTTGCGAATGGCCTCCCCATCCTTCCAGGGAGCCATCTGTGTGTATCACCACTGATGGTTGAGGTGGTTGCAAGGGAATTGTCCATGCTAGGCTCTTGGCTGTTGACCACGGCCTTAATAGCGTGCGCAATCGGGTCCGGTGTCAACCTTCATCGATCTTTTCGAGCGTTTGATGCGTATCTTCTCCAGATTCCTGACGCATCCTTTAACTGTGGTTTTAGCGCTGGGTCTGTCACTGCTGTGAACTGGAGACAGCCCAATACTCTTTCCTGTTGGCATCTTGAAATCCTCTTGTGTTTGATTAGTCTCTTGACAGCTCCCGCTATATCTCTCCTCTTCTTTAGTGGAATGGAGAGATGGTGTGACTGTAAGTTCCAATGGATTCCTAACCATTGGAACTTCTGAGCTGGAGAAAGGCGAGACTTCTTGCGCTTCATCTTGAAGCCTAGGGGCTCCAGGAACTGGATCACCTTTCTGGCAGCTTGCAGACAAGTATTCTTGGATGCTGCCCAATCGTCCAGGTATGCTACTACCTGAATTCCTTCCAAGCGTAGTTATTGGACGATTGTATCCGCTAGCTTTGTGAATATCCTTGGGGCTATGTTTAGCCCAAAGGGCATGGCTGTGAAGACATATTTTGTCTTCTGTATCCTGAATCATATGTAGTAGGAGAGGGGGTAACTGACTGGTAGGTGCCAGTAAGCATCTACCAGGTCTATTGAGACTGTGTATGCCCCTTTTGGTAGATGGGTCCTTATGTGTTGTAAGGTAAGCATCCGGAACTTGTTGTTCTCAATGAACTTGTTGAGTGGAGACAAGTCTAGAATGACTATGAGTTTGTCCGAGTCTTTCTTGTGAACACAGAATAGCCTTCCCTGGAATCTGATGGACTTCACTTTCCTTATTACCTTCTTGTTCAAGAGTTCCGAGGTATAATCTTCCAACAAGGGGGTGGAGTGTTGGAAGAATTCTGGAAAAAGGGGTGGAATTTTGTTCCATTTCCAAACGAGTACATTCGTGATTAGGCTGTGGGCCCAGGGATCGAAGGTCCAACGATCCTGAAAGTGAAAGAGTCTGCCTCCTACCTGGAACCTCTCATTGCTTAGAGGTTTCTGATGACTTGCTTCTGTGACCGCATCCTCTTCTACCCCTTGAGGGGTTTCTTGAGGAGCCTCTTTTTGGGCCTTTACCTTTGTAGGGCTGAAAGGTAGTCGTGTGCCTCTCAAAACGAGGGTTGAAGACAGGTGACTGGGTCACCAGCTGCTGAGGGACCATATGGAAGGTGGTTTGCGGCTGGGTTACCATTTGAGGCAATGTGGCCATGGTCACAGCTGAAAGTTGTGCAGGTCTACGTGGTTTCTTTGCCTTTTTGTTCTTAGCCTGGGGACCACTGTCTAAGGATGATTTCCTTTTGGAAGACATGCCCCACTTTTGGAGAAGGTTACTATTCTCTGTGACGGCTTTGGCAATACTGTAACTTTTTGAACCACATCTTGTGGGAAAAGGTCTTTGCCCCAGATGCATAATGAGATCAGCCTCCTGGGTTCGTGTTTCACCATTGCTGCGGCAAACACATGCTCTCTACAGATCCTCCTTGACCTGACGAAGGCATATAAGTCCTTCACAAGGGTACCCATGTGAGACTTGGCTAAGACCATATTCATGTCTGGGGCATTGGTTAGACCTGCACACATTTCCAGGCAGTTCTGATGAGACAAGGAAGCGGCAAGTCTTTCTTTCGTCTCCTGTTCCCTTCTCAAAAGATGTTCTGGCAACTTTGGAAGGTTCTCGTTGAACTGCTGGCCTGCTATCTCCGGATCAAACTTAGAGACGGAGAAGGTCAGATGTACCTCTTTCCACTTCTCCTCGCAGGTGGGCATGGCTAGATAATGGTTTGCATTCCTCTAGGACTGGGCAAGGTTTGCCCTCTTCGACTGCTTTTATGACACAGTGAACGGCTTTCACCGAAAAGGGGAAAGCTCTGGAGGAAGGAGCAATGAAGGTTGGGTGCCTCTTGCCCAATGCCGAGACTTTGGAGTTGGTATACAGTATCCGGCTCCTTTCAGGGTCTTGGTTAGAATGGCTTGTGCCTTGTCATGCTCGAATACAATGACTTCCTTGGGTACCGTCTCCTCGCGGGATGCAGGTTCATTTCGCAGTCTCACGTAGCAATCTGGGTATGCTGGGCTAGAATTGAAGATCTTCAAGGGGTTTAGCACCCAACTTCTCGGAGATGTAAAGCTTCCCATTCATCATGGGCATGTGCTCCGTATACCTCCAGGGGTTGGTTTCGGAGCAGTGAGGGAGGTCAGATACTCTAAGGGGCTTAGCAGAGCCCCTGGAAGCACCAGGGTGTTTCCCTTCCTGTACCTCTCTCTTCGTCTCTTTGAGATCTTGCTTAATCTCCTCTTGTTCCTTCCGGAAAACTGCCAACATCTGCTGGATCAACTCTAGGAGCGCCTCGCTCCTGCCGACATATGTAGTCGGTTGGGGAGTTGGGACTGAAGAGGTTCATGGCATAGGTTGATATGCCGTCACAGTGAACTGGAGGTCCTCAGTCACCGTTGAAACGGATCCTTCTTCCTCCGTGGGTGGTTGAACCACTTCTTCTTCAAGGCTTTCTTGCAGTAGGTCCTGTTCGGTGTCGGTGGACACCTCCGACATCCGTTCTCGATGGATGTCCATGCCTTCCAGTGCCTTGTTGATGTCCGCGTCCAGTCAGTTGGATGAAGTGAGGCTGGACCTGTACCGGGGGCACAACTGCACTGGATTGAGCCTTAGGGAACAGACGGCACCTTAGATATTCGTTAGGTAGGTAAGGTCCCGGAGAGTTCTTCTGGAAGCCTCTTACCCACCTTCGAAGGGTTTCCCTTGCTGTATCCCTTGAATCTGTGGTGTCAGGGATATCTTCTCCAAAGCCGTCGGTCAGCAAGGTCGAGCAGTTGGAGCATCCCTTCGGGTCCCAGTACCTCAGGGATCCAGATACGATGCAGCAGGGGGCCAGAGACCTGCACATTGTATCCCCACAAAAGTCCTTACTCTTGTGGTTGCAGAACACAACTGCACACTTCACCATTGGCTCCTCCTGTAAGGGAAAAAAGGGTGAAATGAGTATTCAGTTGTTTATATCATTAATATAAATGCATACTTTAAATAGTAATACTTAGTACTATATTTAATAGCTTAGGATAGTAAGCTAGAAAGGAAATAGGAAAGACACATATCTGTTTCCTCTCCCAGGCAATCACTGACCCCTTCGTCAACATTAATATTTAAATTCCTTATAAGGGAAAATACAGGGTGGAACGACTCCTGTACGTAGAATATTAATACTGAACGGTGTTTCATATGTGTCCCGATAATCAAAGGATTCATCAGCGTGTTGAGGGAATACTTCAACCTCACCATGTTATGCGGTCCCAACAATAGACTGTGATAGGATACACAGAGTATGTTAGAAATACTTGTACTACTGTATTGTTGTATACTGTAGTTTTACCAACTACTGTATTATTGTATACTGTAGTTTTACCAACTACTGTATTGTTGAATACTGTAGCTTTACCAACTACTGTATTGTTGTACTGTATACTGTAGTTTTACAGACTACTGTATTGTTGTATACTGTATTTTACCGGTATACTACCGGGGTTAGGCTACTAACTGATAGAGAGAGAAAAAGAATGGAAAGGATGATTTCCTATTATTATGGTTTAACACAATAATTGGAAGTGTAGGAGGGCTACTGCTGCCTACTGTCTCCTTGCCAGAATGAGACTTCTAATGGAAGGGGAGGAATGCATTTGATTCTAGCTTCCATCCAGCTACAGCTTTTGCCGCCACCTGTACTGCCGGTTACAAGGTTTGTGGATGGCAGGCCAAGAGAGGACTGAAGAATTTTCAACAGTATAATGGGTTTCCCACCGGCAGCCGTCAGGGCCGGCTCAGTCTTTCCCCCCCGGGCCATTCACCTCCGGTGAAGGAAGGACATAAGGAGGAATTGGCCGAGGCGGCAACCTATGGGGTCCCGTCCGGCAACGTAGTCAACCCGGCAAGCTGGGATGACTATCAGAATACTGGCGAAATAATGTTGTGACGGCTAGGCCGACACTAAAGGAGAGAGGGGGGAGGGAAAAGGTATGCCGCCTACTTTCAGCTGTAAACCAAGGAAGCATAACTTCCTGTGCCGATAACGTCGTGGGCGGCAGAGGAACAAAGATTCCCCTGTCGGCGACATTGTCGGCTGCAAGACAGTACACCCTGAGTTACCGTCTTACTTCAAAACCGGGATACTCGGCGGCAAAGAAGACAGACGGTGTAAGACTATCTAAGTTAAGCCGGAGTTTACTACTCGGTGGCGATGACGAAAGATAGCGGCGGCTCAGAGAGGGAGAGAGAGTTTAGCCTCTTTTCTCTAAAAGAGAAAAATATCGAACCATATCCATAAATTCTTGGGGATATATATCCCCATCCGAATGATTAGGGAACGATTCAATGAGGTTAAACAATGAGAATTACTTTACTAACGTATACAAATCGTAAGAGGAAATATTATAATGTATGCAAAATCTTCCCTAGTATAATTTGCCTAACTAGCTAAAAAGTTTTCTTATATTGCTAAATACCGGGAGTGTCGCACTACTGACTAAATAAAATGCATTTATGACGTGCGACAGCAATCTCAAAATGGCCGCCTCCGGTGTCGGCTACGCTCCACCAAGCACACTTATATTGTACAAATTTAACTGTGAGAAGGGAGCCTTAAAATTAAACACAGGAAAGATTAAGTACTCAACTTTCCAGAGGCTGAAGATGCTGGAGATTGCATGATAATATTCCGAAATCAGTAACAAACACCGAGAGAAGCATGGGAGCGCACTTAGCTTAAATGCTACAGATTAAAGGAATGATGGGCCGTAGTAGTACGGAGAGGAGGTCCACCGGGTACCTTGATAACGGCTGCCCTTTCGTTCGCTACTCTTCCCCCTCAAAGAGTTAAATCTATTTGGGGTAAAGATTGCTATGTGTCGTATCAAAAATTACGTCCCCTGATATTATGCAATATCCTTAAAGATATATTAAGAATAACTTGCACAATTGTTCAGCACTGTGCAGATATTTATAGTGTTTAAGCAAGTAAATTCTTTTCAAAGAATTTCCACAAGAAATTTTTTGCGAATGAGACATTGTACAAGATAACTAGTATTTATATGGTAGAATCCTAAGCAGTCTGGTGGACAGTCACAGTGGATGTGAACTACCGGTTCTTGTTAAAGGAAAAGAAAAACAGGATTATCTCTCCTTTATTACAACACTTTAGGTAATTAAATGTTACACATTTTTCTAAAGAAAACAGAATTTCATACTGGCTCTGTGAATTGTAGAATCAATCTTGGAAAGTTAATTGTGCAGAACAGTGGTTACTGTAGTGCGTTTGTGTACTTGTAATCTATGATGGCTGCCAGTGTAAACAAAAGCCAGGATTCCAACATAGGCCATGTGATTACCTGTGCTGCCTGTAGCTTGGGTGATGACATGACACACTCCATCCAGTGTGGCGAGTGTAAGGAATGGATTCACTACTACTGTTCAAAATTGCCCTTATACAACCTAATGTGTCTCCTGAAAACCATCAGGAAATATACCTGTGAGACCTGTTATGTGTCCAAGTATCTAGATGAAGATTGGGAAAAGGTAGCACAGGAAGCACAAAAGGCCATAGATGAGCAGGCAGGCTCCACGGGGACTTTATTACAATCAAACCTGCAAGAGAACCATGAGGGTACAGCTGATGCCATGTGCTCCCAGACCCCACCACCCCGGCAACCTGGAGCCATGACCCTGGGTGACACCCCAGAGAACCTGGCCCTCAGTCTAACTCAACGGTCACAGGAGCAGCCTGGCCCCACACATTCTAGGGACACCAATACACCTGTAAGTACTGCAGTAGCCAACCTAGAAAATGTACAATCCCACCCGCCCAGCATGACTGAACCCTGTCCATCTACCACAGCACCCCCCCCCCCCGTATGTAGGTACTACAGACGAGGATACTGCAAATATGGTGCAAGTGGGAAGGGCTGCAGCTATGGCCACCCTAAACCATGCCAAAAATATGTGAGTCATGGTTTTAGAGATGAGAGGGGATGCACCCTAGGTAGGAACTGCCCCAGCTATCATCCTGTGCTCTGGAGAAATTCAGTGCAGAAAAGAGAATGTTTTAAGGAGGGGTGCAAACTTACCCATTTAAAGGGAACAAAAAGGCAGCAAGCAAGGATCCAGAGCCCTGCCAAAAATGAACAACCCTCCAGGTCAGCAAGCACATCAACACCTTCTCCTCCACCACGAGCCCCACAAAAACAATTTTTTAGAAATGTTCATGGAGATGAAAGCACACATGACAAACATGAACAAAGTTGTAGAGGCTCAGGGACTTGTATTGCAGAACTTCATGAGGCAAACACCCCAGCAAAATCAACTACCACAAGTACTCCCAGCAGTAGTGTCGCCCAAGACCCCAACCTGGGCTTGGCCCAGAGTCGGGGCACTACATTAGAAAAATTCCTAGTGGGCAATATTTGGGGTCTATACCCCAAGGCAGCTCAAAACAAGATATCATTCATAAGAAAGCTGGCCTGGAAGGAGGACTTTATGTTTATTGCCCTCACTGAAACCCACCTATCTGAAGGAATAAAGGAGCCTGAAATACACATCAGAAATTACACCTCCTTCCAGACAGATAGGAAAGGAAGAACACATGGCGGCACAATCATTTACTTGAGGGATGACATTGCTCCAAACTCAATACCCCTCTTGTCACACTCAGACGGCCAAATTGAACTGCAAGCCATACGAATCCAGCAACATAATATGGTGATTATAAACTGCTACCGTCCACCTGGCAGCTGTTCTAGAGACTTCAGTAGTGCCATGGAAGCTCTCAGTCGCCTACTGGACTCCCTGCCAGTTCCTACACCTGACATCATCCTCACTGGAGACTTCAATCAACTTTCCCTTCCTGAAGTGGCCCGAAGGAACCCAAACTGGGAGCACCCTCGCTGATAAGTCTCAAGCCGAACTGCTCCTGTCCATTACAAACTCCTCCTTTCTCATTCAGATGGTGTCCATACCAACCAGGGGAAACAATATACTTGACCTGTTTTTCACCAATAACAGTGATGCAATTAACTACGTCTCGGCTGAAAAGACCATCTTCTCTAACCATAATCTCCTCAAGATACACACTACTTACAACAAATCACATTCCCCAGAAATGGTTACACCAACAGAGAAGAACCCTTTCTCCAAACTAAACTTCTTCAGCAGCCAAGTGAATTGGGATCTCCTAAATGCCTAACTACAGTGCACTCACTGGGAGTCAGAACTCCATGTTGGCAACCCTTAGGTAATGCTGAATGACTTTCTAAAAACCATCCTCAGGGCCTGTGAAGGTAATGTGCCAACAAGAAAACTGCCAGCCACCAGAAGAAGCCACATACCAAGGGACAGAAAAGTGCTTATGAGGCGACGGGCGAACTTAAATAGACAAATGCAAACGATAAACAGTGACAGCCGGAAAAACTCGCTGCAAGCTAAGGTCTCACATATAGAAAATGAACTCAAGGATTCACACAAGAAGCAACGTGACTGGGAAGAAACGCAGGCAGTGTGCAACATCAAGGCCAACCCTAAATTTTTCTTTAAGTACTGTAAGAAATTTTCCAAAACGCAAGTCAAGGTTGGACCACTTCAGGCAGGAAATGGGATGATGTCAAACACCCCTGAGGAAACATGCCAGATTCTCTCCCAGCAGTATACCAGAGTCTTCTCGCAACCTACACCTGCCAAGATTGTTCTCGAACCTGCTGAGTTCTTTAAGGTGCACACCCAACATCACTTGACTCTCGTGAACATCCCTTTCACCATAACTGATGTACAGGAAGCCAACAGTGAACTAAAAATCAACTCTGCTGCTGGACCAGATGGTGTGCCATCCATCCTTTTACTAAGATGCAAGGAAGCTCTGGCGCTCCCTCTCTACAAAATCTGGCGCTGCTCCCTGGACACTGGCATTATACCATTAATATTAAAAGAGGCCATCATCTCCCCAATCCACAAAGGGGGAGATAGAAGCCAAGCCAAAAACTAAAGGCCAGTGGCCCTCACCTCATCAAAGTATTTGAGAGAATATTAAGAAACAAGATCATTAGCCACCTTGAGGAAAACAGCTTCATGAGTAACTCTCAGCATGGGTTTCGTAAAGGAAGGTCTTGTCTCTCCAACCTCTTGGCCCACTATGAGTGGCTGCTCCAGGGCCTTGCTGAAGGCAAAAATGTAGACGTGGTCTACTTAGACCGAGTGGACCACGGCATCCTTCTCCACAAGCTGAGGGCCATGGGGATAGCAGGGAAGCTGGGTGTGTGGCTGCACAGCTTCCTTACCAACAGGACTCAGGCAGTAGCTGTTGACGGCCACAAGTCACAGCCTAAGAAAGTCATCAGCGGAGTCCCCCAAGGCTCTGTTCTTGGCCCCCTACTCTTCCTGGTCCTGATGGCCGACATTGAAAAGACAGTCACAGGCTCCTTCCTGTCCTCCTTTGCTGACGACACTACCCTAAGCCACAGGATCAGTGCGTCTGAGGATGTTGTCCAGCTGCAGGCAAACATCCAGAGGGTCTTCCACTGGGCTGACACAAACAACATGCAATTCAATGAGGATAAATTTGAAATAATGAGACTGGGGCCCAATACTGAACTCATCCACTCCACCGAGTTACTGACAAAAACACAGCATCCAATCCCACCCAGCAATGCAGTCAAGTGCCTTGGTGTCCTCATGGATAATGATGCCACCTTCCAGCAGCACATCAAGGACACCGCCACTAGGGCCAGGCGCATGGTTGGCTGGGTTCTGCGTACATTCCATTCAAGGGAGCAGGAGGTCATGCTGACACTGTGGAAGACCCTCATACAGCCAATCCTTAACTACTGCAGCCAGCTGTGGTCTCCCCATAAACAAGGGGACATACAGGAGCTAGAGTCAGTCCAGAGGAGTTTCACAAGATCAATTGAAGGAATGAGGGAGCTCAACTATTGGCAGCGCCTGCAAAAGCTGGGACTCTAATCTAAACAGAGAAGAAGAGAGATATAGAATAATATACACCTGGAAAATCTTGGAGAGGCAGGTGCCTGACCCTACCCCTGACTTACTGAGGGCACGTGAAAGTGAGCGTTCTGGGCGCTCATGTGCAAGACAAAGCCTCTCCTCCAGGACACCAGAGAGGATAAAAACCCTCCTTGCCTCCAGCCTCACCCACAACGGCCCCAGACTGTTCAATACACTGCCGATAAATGTCAGACACACCACAGGCTGCTTGGTCGCCAAATTCAAGAAAGCGCTTGACACCTTCCTGCAGACGCTGCCAGATGAGCCTCCTGTGCCAGGCTACACAGCGTGCTGCAGGGCAGCCACAAACTCTGTGCCAGACCAGATCACCCTCATGAAGAAGGACTCACGGACTGGCGTCAGCGGTGGACCACCACAGCTGTGAGGAAGACCTTCTAAATTCGACCAAGTATACCAAGTAAGTAAGTACAGTATATAATAGATCAATACTATATGTATCAAAGAAGTCACTTGGGACAAGATATATAATACAAAGAAATAGGTCATATTTTGAGTGAACTTTTCAGCCAAATCTGTAATGTGGATTGCTTGCTGTATGCGAGCCCAGCCGAGGTTAGGGGCTCACGTGAGCTCGCTATCCTACCCGCTCAGATTCTGACCTGCGAGTTAGCAGACCCGTTCTTCTCTGGATCCTGCCTGTATCACTATAGGACTGAGAATT
Source organism: Palaemon carinicauda (assembly GCF_036898095.1). NCBI lineage: Eukaryota > Metazoa > Arthropoda > Malacostraca > Decapoda > Palaemonidae > Palaemon > Palaemon carinicauda. The sequence goes on along the minus strand of NC_090725.1, from coordinate 262,808,756 downwards.
TTCTAACAAATATTTATTTCATTGAAAATTTTCAAAACTAATAAAGCTGGCTTCCTATGGCTCTGGTAATTATTGAATATACCTAAAAGGCTTAATACAGCTGAGAAGCCTATCTTTGGAGGAGTAGAAGTTTTGAAAACTGACTAGCCTAATTCAAATAGGAAGTGCGATATCCTAATATTAAAAATATTTGTTTTAATAAATTTAATAAGTAGTTTGTAGCAGGTTGAATATATCATACAATTTCTTTAATAATTAGGTTAGGTTAAGTTAGATGTAAAGTTAAGCTGGGATATTTTATCTCATTTTTTTTCAACGATGACCCAACTACAGTATATATACATACGCTCAAAATATGGTATTCGTTCTCACTATTTGACTAATACTGAATCATTGGTATTCAACTTTATATAAAGAGGAAGACCGCAGAGGGACACAACTGCCAGTCTTGGGCTTAGGAATAGGTTAGACGGGGGAACAAGGGCTTATTGTCTAAGGTATCTGTATAGTTATTAGGTAAAACAAACGTCACATTCACATAAGGGCAACCAGAATAAGAAAATATGATTATGAAGGCACATGTAATCTCTCCCAAAAGATGACACTGCCTGTGCAGGATAACCCTATCTTGTGGTTGCAAGCTGCAACGGTGCCACTTGGCTAGTCTGAATCAGCTAACCTTAGCTTCTGATGAAACGAAGAAAGGTACTTGTAGTCTACGGTTATCTAATTTAATTAGCAGGCAACCACCAGGGGGCTGTAGAACTCCCATGGACGGCAATAAATCTTGACTTCATTGTTGTCCAAACCACAAATTCACTGGAATAACAAATTTACTCTACATTAATAACTGATAATCATGTGAAATCTGCAGGCAACGTAAGTCATTTTTACTGCATTTCCAAATGAAAACCAAAGATTCAAAACATTGCAATAATACCTAAATGATGATTAAGATCATGATGACCGACAGTCGACATCGTCGTAAGGTCAGTTACTCTACCTCTGGCTGCAGACGAGGACATCGGACATCAGTCACATCGTTCTCTCTCTCTCTGAACTTTTTCTAGTTAGGAGGTGTTACAAGGAATAATTTCTCTAGGAACCATGGAGGTTCGGGTTTAGCAGTTCCAGTTACGAAGTGCGATTGTCAGCAGCCCTAGACTTTACCTTCGGATTCCCTCCCGGCCGTCATCGCTCTAGTGCTTCTGCCGATCATTCATCCCATCACCATGATGTCCGTCTTCTGAGTATCCATACATGTACAACATGGTCTTCATTCCCCTCTTGAATGAGTACAGTTACTTTACGACAGGGGGTGCCAACACGAGATCATGTCGAGATTGTTCAGTAAACTGTTTGTGTACATATTCTAGGGCTGCCGCTGCCAGCAGCCAGACGTAAGATGTCCCAGCTGTCACATCTGTGGGAGACCGAGGCCGACAACGTTTCCGATCAAGCCTTGAAACGTTCTTCAAGGCTAGGGCTAGTGTTAACACAGCAATAGGTAATGCTTAACTTTAATTAACCCAATTCTTAAGTTTGAGGTTATTTATATAACTTGGCAGAACTCATATCATTATTTAATATAGTGCATTTTTGGCAAAAATTTTCTTGGGTATAGTATACAGCAAAACTATTGGTATATATATATATATATATATATATATATATATATATATATATATATATATATATATATATATATATATATATATATATATATATCATTTTTTTTCGTCGGACAAGCGTTGTTCCTAAGTTGAACTTAGTATTAAAACTCGCATTTCACTCTGTAAACATGTAGGCTATATGTATGATAACGTTTGTCCATTTAACCACTGAAAAATAATAGATCGTTAAAGAATCATGCTAGAATAATATTTCAGAACAAAAATTAAATACGTTAATGTAGCACGAATCCCAAAGTCTCCGTGAGACTATTCGTGGAACTGTCTGTCTGTATAGTCTGGAGAGTGGGAAAGAGGGCGTTAAAGTGGAAAATAATTTAAACTTAGAACTATAGTGTAACAGTAATAATCTATGTATTTGGGATATGAATTTAAAATTATTATTTGTTTTTGCTTACGTCACTTTGTGTATAAAGCATGTTAGCTAGGGTCGAGGTTTCGAAACTTGCAATAAATTATAAGTCAAGAAAACGTTACCTATACAGGTCCAATCTCTCGAGGGATTTATTCAAGGAGAGGAAATGATTATAAAGTAAATAAACGAGGTGGCGAGTTATCTTCGATATTAGAAATATTCCACCTCTATTATTAACTTACTTTACGAACAGAAGGCTAAAATCAGGTCAGACATAGTCACCCACAGCTATAATATGCAGATTCTACAGTAACAATTTATCTCGAATAATAATAATAATAATAATGCTCTGGAGTCTTGGCTTTATAACATACTAGGGCATGGCTCATATGTCAGCTAGCAGCAATAAATATTGGCATCAAATCTTGTGACTTATAGGCTATAGGGTGTCTAGCTGCCATATAGTACGATTTTTGAAATATCCACTGTCTAGGTGCAGTATACATCCTTATTTTATTTCTAGGCCTATAGGCATAAGAATTACATAATATGAAGCGTGAAGTTCAAGTTACATAATTTATAACAGTAAGGCGAGGAGCGGCAAACCGAGACATTTAAACCTTTACAAGTTGGGTCTAATAAATCCTAAGTAAATCTCAAAGGACGAAACTTCCTAAAGATATTACTATACAAAGCAATAGATAATGATTAAGACTGGTAATACAACCCTTAGAGGTTAGGTAAACGGTAGACCACAATAATTTAATAAAACACATAAGCCCATGAAAAATAAAACACGCAAATTTCAGTACAACCATAAGAATAAGGATAATTTCATATTTCAAAAGACGTCATTATTTTATTGGTATAATATGCTTAGGCAAACACTATATACAGTATATATATATATATATATATATATATATATATATATATATATATATATATATATATATATATGTGTATTGTGAAGCAATTTTATTTTATTTTCTATAGTATTTTGGCCTCGCTCTAAATATTGTAGTTAATCCCCAGAAGCTTTCCATCCCATAATTTACGTTTTCTTTAATGAAATATGGGTAGACAGCTGAATTTAACCTGTCAATACGACTGCGTGTTTTTTATTTTTCAAACTACGTGTCGAGATAAATTATTACAATAATTTTTAATATAACTTTAGTAATGGTGAATATTACATTAGTACCGCAGACATATAAGCAGCTTTTATCTCTCAGTACCTATTCAGGTCCGAATAATTTTAAGATGTATACCCACAGCACCAGATCTGTGCTATTTACCAACTTAAATTATTATTATTATTATTATTATTATTATTATTATTATTAGCTAAACTACAACCCTAGTTGGAAAAGCAAGATGCTATAAGCCCAAGGGCTCCAACAAGGAAAATCGCCAGTCGGGAAAGGGGATAAGGAAATAAACAATATAAGAAGTAATGAACAATCAAAATAAAATATTTTAAAAACATTAACAACATTCAAAGAGACATTTCATAAATAAACTATAAAAAAGGACACCTGTTCAATATAAAAACATTTGCTGCAAGTTTGAACTTTTGAAGTTCTACTGATTCAACTACCCGATTAGGAAGATCATTTCACATGGTCATAGCTGGAATAAAACTTCTAGAGTATTGTGTAATATTGAGCCTCATGATGGAGAAGGCCTGATTATTAGAATTAACAGCATACCTAGTATTACGAACAGAACGGAACTGTCCGGGAAGATCTGAATGTAGAGGATGGTCAGAATTATAAAAAGAAAAAAAAAATTATGCAACATGCATAATGAACCAATTGAATGAAGGTGCCAGAGATTAATATCAAGATCAGGAATAAGAAATTTAAGAGACCCTAAGTTCCTGTCCAACAATACTTGCAACAAGGTAGAATGAAAGAATTAAAACAGGTCATCAGAATAGATTGATCACAAAAAAATCTTTAAATACCTTCTTAATAAGCCAATTTTTTGTGCAATTGAAGAAGACATACACCTAATGAGATTCTCAGAAATAAATTTGCTGTCGAGAATCTCACCTAAAATCTTAGGTCAAACAAAGTTAAAGAAACATTATCAATGCTGAGATCCGGATGTTGAGGGCCCACTGTTCTTGACCTACTTACAATCATACTTTGAGTTTTGTTAGGATTCAACTTCTTACCCCATAATTTGCACCATGTACTAATTTTAGCTAGATCTCAAATTAAGGGATTTGGCAACCCCAGATCTACATTCAGATGTAATTGATGCAAAGAGAGTAGCATCATCTGCATATGCAACAAGCTTCTTTTCTAGGCCAGACCACATGTCATGTGTATATAGTATGAAAAGTAATGGGCCGAGAACACTACCCCGCGGAACACCAGATATCACATTCCTATACTCACTATGGTGCCCATGAAGAACAAATCTTTGCAATATATTACTTAAAAATTCAATAATAATGCTAGGAAACAACCCACCCACTCCCAACTGTTTGAGTTTTAAAACTCGGGCCTCATGATTAACACGGTCAAAGGCACCACTAAAATCAAGGCCTATTTTTCTAGCTTTTTGAGTGATTTAGAGATCATGAATGCTTCAGCTTCTTCTTCATCAACTAAGTTGAGTACCCTTTTCTTGTGTGTTGGAAATTTTGCGTCTCCACCCCATTTATTTTTTTATTTGCATGCTTTCATTGTTCTGTGGCTGGTATGCTGTCGGCACTAGTGGATCATATTTCCAAATCATTCTGAAATGCTGTTATTTAGTCTTAACAGGAATATGTTTCACATAATTCTTTTACAGTGTGGTATGATTATGGTATCCAAACACCTTTTTATGGTGTTTCTTGTGTTTTTTTATCAGCATTGACTTAGGCTAGCTCTACCCTGGCCGGCAGCCATGCATGGTAAATTTTCACTTGTGCACCATCCCCTTCTTTCACTTAACCTTACTGGTTTTGTAAGGCTGCCCATCCTCCCATGCTGTCAACTCATCTTAGCAGGGAGCTTCGGTCCTAAAGGTCCCTCTGGGAGTTGGATAGTGTTTTACAGTTGTCCTAGGGTGACCATTTTCACTTTCCACAGCCTATACGTTTGGCGAGGCAGCACAGGTCTTGGGAACTAGTTTCCTGTGTCTACTTCTTGTTTACCCATTGGAACACATTAACCCCCATTCTAATGCAGACAGGTAGACACCCCCTTGTGCTGCCTTACCCATTCTTAGGCTTCCTCTTAGTTTTTGGTGGGCTATGGCTGTTGTGAGAACTTGTCCTCTGTGCCCTATCACTGCAGACCCCTTAGAACACTATTCATCTTCTAATGTCACAGTTAGGCCTTCCTGTCATGCCGCCTTACCAATTTCTGAGTCTCCCATCACCACCCTTTTCCCTTCCCTTTATGTCTGCTAGTGTGTCTACCTGCTGTGGTACTTTGTTCCCATCCCTGTCTAGTCCCATGATGGCTGAAGAACTCTTCGTCACCATTCTCAGACAGGTTAGCTTGTAGGCTATCTATCCTGGCCAAAAGGTGGGCAAGATTTTTTCCTTCCCCGGACTACATTTCTCTGCTGCCTTAGAGACCACCCTTGGGTATTTTCTCTGCCCATTCCCTTTCTTGGTTAGGCCATAATCTGACTACTTAGAACTATAGTTCCTTTTGTCTAGTCATCTTACCCTAGCTATCAAGTTTTTCCCCTCACCCACTAGGTATTATTATTATTATTATTAATTGCTAGGCTACAACCCTAGTTGGAAAAGCAGAATGCTATAAGCCCAGGGGCTCCAACAGGGAAAATAGCCCAGTGAGGAAAGGAAACAAAGAAAAAATAAATATTTTAAGAATAATAATAAAACAAATATCTATGTACACTATAAAAACTTTAACAAAACATGAGGAAGAGAAATTAGATAGAATAGTGTGCCCGAGTGTACCCTCAAGCAAGAGAACTCTAACCCAAGACAGTGGAAGACCATGGTACAGAGGCTATGGCACTACCCAAGACTAGAGAACAATGGTTTGATTTTGGAGTGTCCTTCTCCTAGAAGAGCTGCTTACCATAGCTAAAGAGTCTCTTCTACCCTTACCAAGAGGAAAGTAGCCACTGAAAAATTACAGTTCAGTAGTTAACCCCTTTGGTGAAGAAGAACTGTTTGGTAATCTCAGTGTTGTCAGGTGTATGAGGACAGAGGAGAATCTGTAAAGAATATGCCAGACTATTCGGTGTATGTTAAGGCAAAGGGAAAGTGAACCGTAACCAGAGAGAAGGATCCAATGTAGTACTGTCTGGCCAGTCAAAGGACCCCATAACTCTCTAGCGGTAGTATCTCAACGGGTAGGCTAAGCTTGCCCACACAGTTGGCCTAACTCTATCTAGGCGAAGAGTTGGTACCCCTTGAGGTTCTCCTCTGCCGTTTTGGCAATTGCCTGTTCTGTGTTTGCAGCTTCCCATCCTGTGCTATGTTCCTCTTCCTGCGGAGTCTTGACTCCCTTGCCTGGTTAGCCTATTTTGGCAGAAGTGTCGCCTTTTGTCTCTGCTTTCGGTCTTGTCAGCTTTAGTCCTCCTAGCATTGGCTGGGTGTTGGCTATGGGAAATTCCCTCTGCCATCTTAGCTGCAGCCTTAGACTGGTCATCTGCTCTTTCTTATCGTCTTCCATATCTGAGGAATATTGTCCTCTGAAGTTGGTTGATTGGATCCTGCCTGGTTGTCAGGACACCCTTTGAATTTCCAATTCTTAGTGTCCTTGCCAACTTGTACGGCTCCCATTATCTTACGGGCTAAACGACTCTTTTCATAAGTTAATGATAATGATCAGGTCTTGGCAGGTTCCCTTATTAGCTGCCTTTCATTCCTGTACCTCTCCCTCTGAGTGTGGACCCTTCCCTATGGGATTGTCCACTCTCTTCCTGTCGATTTAACAATGCCTTTGCTGCTTTATTTCGACATGCATGTGGTGCTGAGAGGTCAGTTTTTATCTTGGCTGCTAGAAATAGTTGCCGCCTTAACCCAGCTACTGGTGCTTTGGGGGCAGTTGTTGCTGGCTTAAGCAGTATGATAAGTGAACTTGCCCTCTTTGTCAGTTAAAGAAACCGAAGAAGTAACACTGATTTTCTTTATAAGTTCGTGAATACATGTTGCTTTTTTGTGAGCTTCTTTTTATATTCATTCCCCATGTTTTATTTGGCTGTTGTCGTACAATTTTAGTTTAAATATCAAAAGAACCTGTAACGATTTTAAGATCATAACAACCACTCACAAGAGGAAGCCCTTATATACTAGTGATGTAGAGGTTTGCGGACTGTGGCCAGTTGCAGACTGCCTAGTGTCCGAATGCCGACCACACTCCAACATTTCACTACATAAAAAGAGATGGTGGAATACCCAGAAATCTGGGCAAAAAGTAAACAATCAAGGATGAACTGGGCACTGGGCACCACCCCTTGACTTTATACTGGGAAAGGGGACCCAGATAGATCCTTACTTCCCTATTATTTTCTCTTGCCTTGAGCTTGCTGAATAAACAGGTAGTGAAAATCAACAGAAATAATAAATAGCTCTATCTTCTTTAGATAAGATCTCTTCAAGCTTAAGTAAACTTTAAGAACTCTAGGAGAAAAGAGAAAAAACAAGCAATAGTACAAAGGTAATCAAAGGCTCTAAATTGGTGGCTGAGAAGGAGACATAATTGTGTAGTGAAAAGAAACACTGTTTACAAAAACAAGAAAAATATGACAAATTCGTAGATAATTTGTAATTTTCCTAACGATACAAACCTTTAGCTATTTATTTAGGGGTATTACTTTCGGCGAAGCTAAAATGACGAGCCATTAAAATCTAGCGAGGTGGGGGTTAGCTACCCATTACACTAGTTAGCAGGGGTAGGGGTGGTTAGCTTGCTCCCGCTCCCACTCTCTCACCAGTGATTTAGCTCACTTTGCTTGTGGGTAGGACTTCAAGGGGGATAGGGCTGGAAAACGGATTTTGAGCGAAGCGAAAAATCTATTTTTGGGTGAGATAGCCATGGCGTCCTGATGGAAGGTTCCTTTTTGGTAGCTTCCTTGGGTATATAACTACTAAATATTCCCAGAGAATTTAACCACAGGTTATCACAGAATTCTAACTTCTGGAGCGAGTATCCTAAAGGTTTCCCTTTAAGACATCGTATATCAACAGGGGACGCATGTATTAACGCGCCACATAGCTATCTACACCCCACATAGAGTTAACACTTCGATGTGTAGGGGCGGAGAATAGCTGGGGAGCCGTTCCACAGCTAATCTCGTTCGTGGCTACTTTTGGTACTCGAGACGTAAACAAACGGGCGCCATTGCTAAATGACGTCACGTCCGTCCTCATCCTGAAGCCAGTTGCTTGCCGATCACCATGATACAGCAGAGCAGGGTGGGACCTGAAAAACTGGACGAAGTAGCAGGGAGGGTCCATCAGGACGCCATGACTATCTCACCCAAAAATAGATTTTTCGCTTCGCTCAAAATCCGTTTTTTGGGCTCAAGCCATGGCGTCCTGATGGAAGAATACCAGAGAATCAATGTATCGTGGTAGATTTTCCCCTTTTAGTGTAAGTGCCGAGGGCTTTGAACAGGTTAGCATAGTAATCTTAATAGAAGAACCGTAGGGAAGAGAACTTCCTGCCCCCCTGGCAGTGAAGTCCCCACGGGCCATGCCGAAGATCAAAGTGGTCATCGAAGGGCTACTCACCTTGCTGGGAGAACATGAAGAACTTGGAGACAAGACTGAATGGTTGGCATTCATATAGGAACATTCTCAAGGGCAGACAAGTGGTGGTTAGGCACTGTATGTTAATAGAGAATCGTCTGGTCTCTAAGATATGAAGTAAGTAAGTATTCGTGTAGGAATATTACATTGCACAGGTGAGTATATAATAAGGGTTGAAACCTTAGTAATCTTCATCAAATATAAGAGGAAGGGGATAATAAAACTATGAGACGTGTATTTCATAGTATAAGTAGGAGCGGATTGAGACGCACAAGTAATAAAATAGAAATTTTATTTCACAATTGCAGAATATATTAATGAAATGCAATAAATATGTAAAAGTAATTTACAACAAATTATAATGTACATAGTAATGAAAGACGTGCTCTTGAATCTGAAAGAGAATTTCAAAATTATTAGTAGGCACTCGTTCCAGAGGAACGTCAGTCTTTAAAATTAAAACACATCATGCTCTAGGCATGCGGCACTCGTGTGACGACTATGACATTTCACCTGGGAGAAGAACAGTATATGAAAAAACACTAAGTGTCTTTGAAATCACTACGTATCACTCGAGGGTCAACATAGGTACCCGTAGAGTTAGAGTCCCAAGTAACTCACTGTTCTATGCAGAGTTAGGTGCAGGTTTCATAACACTACCTGCGGCTACCACAAAATGTTTGACTTCATGCACTTGTTTCGCATAATGTTTGAAGAAAACACGCGAAGATTTCCAGCCTGTGAAACTCTTAAGGCTTTCGAAATCCATACTCTGAAAGAAATTCAGAGACGATGCAACTTTTCTAGGATCGTGACCGGCGGGTGTAATGTCAGGATCCGCTCTGTGAATGAAGTACGTGATTTTCACTCTTAGTTGTTTCAGTGACAGGTCGCTGCCCGATGTTTCTCCTTTGAAGAGTTGGCCTCCACCAAAGTCCGAAGTTCTGGGAAGATAGACCTTGAGGCTCTCTACTGGACATAGAGAGGCATCTTCTTTCAGGGGGCATATTCTCCAAGGGCCCCATCTTTTGGTGGGTAATTCGTTTTTGGCGAGAAATGTCGGATACGGGAAGAGGGTAAGGTCTCCTGAGTCTGTAAACAGGATGTGACCCTCGTCCCTTGATAATGCCACTATTTCGCTGACTCGGGCTCCTGAGGCAAGAGCAAAAAGAAATATAACTTTTTGAGTCAGATCCTTGAGAGGGCACGAATCATTGTCCAAGTTGGAGGCAAAATGGAGCACCTTGTCCAGAGACCAGGAGATCGGTTTTGGTGGGGGTGCTGGGCGTAGACGAGCGCATGCTTTCGGCAGTTTATTGAAGATGTCGTTGGACAGATCAATCTGGAAGGCATACATCAGTGGTCTAGTCAAGGCCGATTTGCAAGTAGAAATCGTGTTGGCTGCCAAGCCCTGTCCATGAAGGTGAATAAAGAAGGACATGCAAAAATCAATGGTGATTTCCGTAGGATTTTTTGCCTTGACGAATGAGACCCATTTTCTCCAGGATGATTCGTATTGCCGTCTTGTGGATTCGGTCTTGTATTCCTCGAGGAAGTCTAGACTTTTCTTCGAGATCCCAAACCTTTTCTTCGCGGCTAGGGAGAGAAAATCATGAGATGAAGGTCCTTGATTTTCGATGATGAAGCGAAGACAGTCGACTTCTGTACTTGCTGGGAGAGAACTGGGCCCGGGAGAGGGATCAGCGTGGGCTGCAGCTCCAGGACCAGGGGGTACCAATTGCTCCGGGGCCACTTGGGAGCCACTAGGGTCGCTGTCCCTTTGAAGGTTCTCAGCTTGGAGAGGACTTTCAGCAGAAGGTTGGTGGGAGGGAACAGGTAGATCTTGGACCATCTGTTCCAGTCCAGTGACATGGCGTCCACTGCTTCTGCCTTGGGGTCCTCGTACGGGGCCACATATCGAGGAAGTTGATTGTTGTCGCTCGTTGCGAAGAGATCGATCTGAAGTTCTGGGACTTGGTGAGAGATGAAGGAGAATGATCTTGCGTCTAGAGACCATTCCGACTCTATCGGGCTTGTCCGGGATAGAGCGTCCGCCGTCACGTTGCGGAATCCTTGTAGGTGAACTGCAGACAGGTGCCATTTCTTCTTCTCTGCCAGACGGAAGATTGTCAGAAGCACCTGATTTATCTGGGGCGATCTTGAGCCTTGGCGATTGAGACATCGAACTACCACCGAGTTGTCTAGGGTTAGACGAATATGGATCGAGGGAGGCGGGGATAGTTTCTTCAGCGTTAGAAGGACCGCCATGGCCTCCAAGATGTTGATGTGAAACGTCTTGAATAGGGGAGACCATGTGCCTTGAGCCTGTTTTTGGTGGGAGTGACCTCCCCAACCCTCCAGCGAAGCGTCCGTGTGAATGTTGAGTGATGGAGGTGGGTGTTGAAGAGGGATGGACCTTTTCAGGGCCTTTGCTTCCGACCACGGCTTGAGGAGCAGCCGAAGTCTGTTTGGGAGCCGTCTCTTGAGGTCTCTTCGAGCGATGAATGCAGAACGTCTCCAGACTCCCGCGGCATCCTTTCGCTGTGCACGTAGCACTGGGTTTGTCACTGAGGCGAACTGTAGAGAGCCTAGAACTCGTTCCTGCTGACGTCTTGAGATCCGTTTGGATTTCAGCAGTCGCTTGACAGACCCTGCTATTTCCTTCCTTTTCTTCTGGGGGATGGAAAGGCGGTGTGACTGAAGGTTCCACTGGATTCCTAACCATTGGAACTTCTGAGCTGGAGAGAGGCGAGATTTCTTCGCGTTTATCTTGAATCCCAGGTGTTCTAGGAACTGGGTGACTTTGCTGCAGGATCTTAAACAATCCTCGGGCGATGGAGCCCAGACTAGCCAGTCGTCGAGGTAGGCCATCACCTGGACGTTTCGGAGGCGGAGCTGTTGTACTATGGCGTCCGCCAGCTTTGTGAAGATCCGAGGGGCCACGTTGAGGCCGAAGGGCATGGCCCTGAAGGCGTAGCTTTTCCTTTGGCGTCGAAATCCTAGGTAGGAGGAAGCGTGGTGGTTCATTGGAACGTGCCAGTAGGCATCCGCCAGGTCTATGGAGACCGTGTAAGAACCTCGAGGCAGAAGGGTCCTTATCTGTTGAAGAGTCAGCATCTTGAACTTGTTGTTCGCTATGAACTTGTTGAGGGGGGATAAGTCTAGAATGACTCTGAGCTTGTCGGAGTCCTTCTTGGGGACGCAAAACAGTCTCCCTTGGAACCTGGCAATCTCTTGGACGTGAGTTCGAGACCCGCTTACGTTCCATATAAAGAGGTTGTAGTAGCCTATTGCAAACTGCCTGGCAATCTCTTGGACGTGAGTTCGAGACCTGCTCGAGTTCCATATTAAGAGGTTGTGGTACCCTATTGCAAACTGCCTGGCAATCTCTTGGACTCGAGTTCGAGACAGACAATCTCTTGGACGAGAGTTCGAGTTCCATATTAAGGGTCCTTATCTGTTGAAGAGTCAGCATCTTGAACTTGTTGTTCGCTATGAACTTGTTGAGGGGGGATAAGTCTAGAATGACTCTGAGCTTGTCGGAGTCCTTCTTGGGGACGCAAAACAGTCTCCCTTGGAACCTGGTTGACTTTACCCTCCTTATCATCTTCTTGTTCAAGAGATCTAGGACATATTCTTCCAGAAGGGGGGTTGATTGTTGGAAGAATTGCTGGAAGGTTGGGGGTGGTTGAGTCCAACTCCAGCCTAGACCCTTCTTGACGATGCTGTGTGCCCAGGGATTGAAGGTCCAACGATCCTGGAATTGGCGGAGTCTTCCTCCCACCGGAAGCACTTCATTGCTTCTGGTGTCCCGAGGGTTTACTGCCTCGGCCGCTAGCTCCCCTTCCTCCTCTGCCTCTGGAGGGACGGCGAGATGCGTCTCTGCCTGCACCTCTGCTTGAGCCTCTACCTTTGGGACGAAAGGTTGTCGTCTGTTGCTCGAAGGCAGGGGTGAAAACCGGTGACTGGGACAAGACCGGTTGGGTGACCAGCTGAAAGGTCTGCTGTGGCTGAGCAGCCACTTGGGGAGTAGCGGGTCCCGGAAACTGCCGTCTCTGTTGACGTTGCTGGGGTTTTGGCTTGGAGGATTTCCTCTTAGGTTGAGGGCCATCATCCTGAGAGGATTTCCTCTTCTTCGACATGCCCCACTTGTGGAGAAGGTTCCTGTTCTCTGTGGCGGCCTTGTTGGTGATCTCTTTCACAAGACCAGAGAGAAAGAGGTGCTTACCCCAGATGTTGGAGGAAATCAGCCTCCGGGGTTCGTGTCTCACTGTGGCACTTGAGAACACGAATTCACGACAGGCTCTCCGAGCCTTCATGAAGCTATACAAGTCCTTAACTACAGTCGCCAGATGCGTTTTGGCGAGCACCATGTAGTGGTCGGGGACTCTAGTGTCACCGGCCATGACGTCAAGCTGTACCTGGAGGGACATGGATGCGGCGAGCCTTTCCTTCGTGTCTTGTTCCCGACGAAGGAGATGGTCATTAAGTTTCGGGAGGTCTTCGTTAAACTGACGTCCAGCAACGTCAGGATCTAGTTTTCCCACCACGAAGGTATGCTGGATATCCTTCCAGTGTCGAACATCGGGGGGAGTCACCAGGGAGAAGGGTCTGCACTCCTCCAGTGCAGGGCAAGGTTTCCCTTCTTCCACTGCCTTGTGTACCGCAGCGAAGGCCTTTTCCATGAAGGGGAGGATCGCATCATCAGGTGCGACGTAGGTAGGGTGCTTCTTGCTCAGTGCCGGAAGCTTTGAGCAGGTAAAACCCCTACTTTTAAAAGCGTTGGCCAGGATAGCCTGGGCCTTCGGGAGATCGAACACTATCACCTCCTTAGGTTCGGTCTCTTCTTTAGAGGCAGGTTCGGATCGAAGCCGGACGTAACAGTCCGGATAAGCCTCAAAACTCGGGAAGAACTCCACTTCTTCCAGGGCAACCGAGCCGACCTTCTCACTGACGAAGATCCTGCCCGTTGCGATAGACATATGCTCAGCATACCTCCAGGGGTTGGCGTGCGAGCATGCCGGGAGGTCCTTAACCGAAATCCTTTTCGGCTCCTTGGAACTTCCCATGGTCCTGATGTACTCCTGTGTCTCACGGAGTTTCTTGTCCATAAGGGCTTCAAGCATACGGAACATCTCCTGGGCGCTGGTTGGGATGGGGTCCGGGGTGGCGGAGGTAGACGGGAGAGATACTTCCGTCGGTGTAGGAGTTGGGGCGGTGGTGGAAGGCGGTGCGACCTCCTGCTCCGACTCGGCGTATTCCACTCGGTCCTCCTCATAGTCCAATTCTTCGGCCATGAGGTTCCTCTCCGTTGTCTCCAACACCTCCGACATATGCTCCGCGTTGTCGGTATCCAGGCGACACTCGTGCATGGACTGGGCCATGACAACATCGGGTTCCACCGTGATCTGGACGGTGGGGATCTGATCCTTGGGGACCACAGAATCTGGGGATGCCTTTGGGAACAGTAAGGCCCTCAAGTCTTCAGTGGCAAGGTACGGTCCAGTGGCGTTCTTCTGGAAGCCACGCACCCATTTGCGTAGCTTCTCTCGAGAAGCGTCCCTAACCTCCGCTGAGGGAGGGTTATTGAACGCCTCGACCAGGTGTTCCTGGCAGACCGTACAGTTCTGCGGGTCCCAGAACTTCAGATCACCTCTCTTGTTGGCACAAGGGGCGTGAGTCCTACACGCCGTGTGCCCATAAAAGTGCGGGCGCTTCACTGCACAGAAGCCGTGGTCGCACTTCACGTGCTCCTCCTGTAAGAGAAAGAGAACATGAGTATGGGGGAGTCATAAGAATGACTTCTATTCTAAAGTTAAATATTAAATGATTAATCTTTAACTTAATATTAAGTGTGATGATCAGAGAATGGGCGGAAAAGAAGGAGATAGACACATACTCCGTGTAACCCGCCCGGCTGGTTACCGTAACCTTATCCATAGACAATTTGTTGTGACCGAGGGCACAGGACAGAATTCAACATAGAATGCCAGGAAGGCAGTGGGAATTCTATTGGGAATTGCCAAGGATATAAAACTGGGACTGAGGCCTCTCAGACCCTAGAATTGGGAACGTAGAAGATCCCATAGGGTAACGGTTTCCGGCAACCAGCCGTGCTAAGATACACACAGCATGCTGGAAATCTGTGATATGCAAGAAGACAGCATGGTTACTAATAGAACGGTAAGATAATACCTATCTATTTATGTAATCAAACCATCTGGTTGCGATGTAGGGCTATCAACATGAGATGATAGCTAGTAGAAGGGGTGCAAGTCGCTTTGACGCCTCCGGAAGGCTCCGGCAGACCGGCGGCACGCCGAAGGCCGCTCCAGCAGAGTTTCTGGCATTAGGGAAGACAAATATATAAGTCAGGGGTAATACCAGGATGGCGGCCGCCGGCATAGCGGGGGCACGCCGGCGGGGAGCGGCGGCTCCGGCAGCCGAAGGTTGCCGGCTTGGTGACAGGGACAAGGATGGGTATAGCAGAACCGGACTGCCGGCAGTGGATGCCGGCACTCCGGGGGCCGGACCGGTGTACGGACGACCGAAGCTATGAGGTGAGAGGGAAGGCCATCGGCTGGACGCCGACGGAAGGCGGCAGTCCCCCGGCACACGGAGGACTGACGGCCCAGAGGGCAAGAGATATGTCACCAAGGTAGGAGGTGGGTATCACCGACAGGGGAGGCGGCAAGGGACCGGCACCAGGATAGTGAAAGAGACAGAAGGAGGGATGTAGGGGTACGGCCACGGACCCCAAGACATCCCACCTGAGTGGGTGTACCCATGATAGAGGCTAGCCCTATCACCCAGAAGCAGGGGCCGCAGAGGACCGGAAGCCAGGGTAGCCCAAGGGAGGGCTAGGGAACACCCAAGAGGGGGGGAGAACCCCTGTGGACAAAACGCATCAAGTGGCTAACCCCATAGGACACTATGAAGGGTATATGTACCAGAGCGGACTGCACACAGGAGCTCAAGGTAGCCCTATCACTCCACCCTAAGGAGGAGTTGTAGGACAGGGGACAGATGGGTATAGACTAATCTAAGTATAGGCTAGGCCATACAAGAGATAGGTGGGGAGGGGAGAAGAAAAAGGGTCTTCTATGGAGGAGGCTCTGTACCAAAGCGGCCACCAAGGAAGGGAGGACGCTCCCTAGCCTAAGGCAAGGCAGCCTGTCTGAGAACGGTGCATGGGTATCGTTTCAGCAAGGCACAGAACTAACTCCCCCCAAACCTAACCTAGAGCAGGGATGTTACACCCTGAACTAGGAAGGATGGAAGACGTATCGCTATTGCAGGAAAGGTCGGAGACCTAGCCCCAGCAATAGAGGAAGGACGTGCCGTTCCTCATTCTCGGACGCAACCCTAAGGGGGGATCATTCCCTTAGGGAGGACAGAGAAGCGATATATACTCTGATATGAGCTTGATCCCCTTACATGGTAGGGGGAGCAAGACTACACAGAGGGGATGCCCTAAGGCAGGGGATGAAGGAAGCATATAGGGGTCCTACTTGTAGGTTAGGTTAGAAAGGCACACTATCTAACCTATCCCTTATATGGTCCCTGAAGGCGAAAACACTTGCATCACAGTCAATAGTATTGTAAAATAATGCCACTATCTTCATAATTAAACCTAGGATCACTGAAATATATCATGCATGAACACTGATGTTAGGCGTTCTGGCCTAGGGGCTAGACTAGCGAACTGGTATGGGGTCAGATGATGACCGATAACAAGGCGTCAAAACACGATATATAAAGTTCCTAGCTATGAAGACTAAATAACTAATAGTATCGATTAGTTAATAAGGCCGGAAAACGCTGTTGAGGCTAGCTAAATAAGGCATGCAAAACAACAGCGACGCCATAAAATGGCGGGTCCGGTCGAGGCACAGCTCTGCCACAAAACATCAAATATCTCGAAAAGTTAAAGTTACTTTACGGTCAGAGCTTATTTAAACAATACTGGAACCTTGTACTCAACTTTCCAGAAGAAGGCGAGGCCGAGGGTAGAGACATGGCTAAGATGCAAGTCGATAAAGTACGCACAGGGAAAAATCCAACTAGTAAGGCATGCTACTAAACGAAGGATGAGGACGGACGTGATGTCATTTAGCAATGGTGCCCGTTTGTTTACGTCTCGAGTACCAAAAGTAGCCACGAACGAGATTAGCTGTGGAACGGCTCCCCAGCTATTCTCCGCCCCTACACATCGAAGTGTTAACTCTATGTGGGGTGTAGATAGCTATGTGGCGCGTTAATACATGCGTCCCCTGTTGATATACGATGTCTTAAAGGGAAACCTTTAGGATACTCGCTCCAGAAGTTAGAATTCTGTGATAACCTGTGGTTAAATTCTCTGGGAATATTTAGTAGTTATATACCCAAGGAAGCTACCAAAAAGGAACCTTCCATCAGGACGCCATGGCTTGAGCCCAAAAAGTAAGTTTATATAAATAGCTAAAGGTTTGTATCGTTAGGAAAAATACAAATTATCTACAAATTTGTCATTTGTTCCGTAACTGGAATACAAACCTAAGCTATTTATTTAGGGATGACTCACCCATTAGGAAGGGTGAACATCCCTGCTAATCTGGCTTTTTGGCTTTACCCGAGGGCTCCTTATCTGAGTATATTTGTACCCAAAATAAGGAGTCCCTGCACCTCGCTAAAACCTTGCTACACACGGTCCACGGCCTACGCAAAATATGTGTTGAGATACTTAGAAGTGTGACCGTGTAGGTAAAAGTTATTCTGAGTCTTCTGTAGGAAAAACTGTTGTAACCAAGACTTTCCCAATACCACCTCGCCAGGGTATGGGGACATGACAGTAGAAGCTTAATAATAGGTACACAAAGGAGCATGGTTTACCTGCAGTGATTTGACGTCACCTTATGCAGAGAACCCAGGATACTCCTAGATACAAAAAAAAATGAAGATTTTTTCACACAAACCTCCTATCATTATTAGAGTGGGATGGATGATCTTTCTTGTAGGATGGCGGAACAGTGCGAACATGTTTCCCTTTCTGAGGTAACTCAGCACGCTGAGCCACTCCAGGGAAATTGCAAGTCTGGTCGCTGCCGGCAACTCCTCAAGTGGGTGAAAAGCTGTGTAGGACACTTCAGCTAAGGGCACGAGACACTTCAGAGGCTCTGGGAGGGGGAGGCCATGGCGAACCCCTGCAGAGGCAGAAGTGTGCTCCCACTGTCCCCCAAGCTTCAGCATCATCAACAGCTGTTCCTCAGAGGGGGAACTCAAGACCCCCAAGGAAAGCCAATTTGACACATAGCATCAAACGAGAGACCTCTCCATACCAGAGGGTTGTCCGGGGTGAAATGGTCATCACTCTTACTCGTTTGTTCTCTGGAGTAGGCCAAACGAGCAGAGTTGGAAGGGAGTGGACGAGATGCCGGAGTAAGAAGTCGGGACTTCTTCCAGCTCAAGGACAACCCCGAGGAAGAAGAATCCCTTTCAGACTTCTTTCATACCAAATGTACCACTCTCACTAGGAAGATGGACACTTTCGACACTGCACAGGGAGACGCCTGAGTGCATGAGTGTTGTCTACACCCAGGGCAAAGGGAATAAGGATCGATCTCCCGCACCGACATGAAGGTACCACAAGAGCGACCTTCGATGCCAGGACAAACCTGCATCTTAGTAGTCCTCAGTAAGACCAAACACACCTAAAAAAAAAAAAAAAGCAAAGTGAGTTTACTGCTAGTCTTTAAATAGGTTTTTATTGGGGAGAGAGAGAGAGAGAGAGAGAGAGAGAGAGAGAGAGAGAGAGAGAGAGAGAGAGAGAGAGAGAGAGAGAGAGAGAGCATGTCTGCTCTCCAACAAGCCAAAAGCAATAGTGGATGGATATATAGACTAGCCGAGTGTGTGTGTGTAAGGTGGACCAACCCCCATTACTAGTGATGGGTTGTTTACCTTGTAAAAAGTTTATAGCTAGTTTTCTAGCTACGCCGGAATATATCCATAGTAAACAGTGATTGGTTTGTATTTGTGTGGGAACAAGTCAGTGTTAGTTGATAGCAAATATCAAAGTTACTGTTCAGTGTATTGGCAAGGTGGGGGAGGTTTTCCTTGCCACCGATCAGTAACTACTTGCACCTCGTTATAAGTTTTAACTGCCAAGTTCTCCAGCTGTGCTGAATCCTTCTCCTATTAAAGAACAAAGGTTTGTACTTGTATAGGAACAAATGTGATTTTGCAGCCAGGTGAATGGGAAGTACACCTCATACATGAAACACCTGTAACTACCTTGTTCACCAATGAATTTTTTTATCGTCATAGGAACACAGTTATTCAAAACTCTTATTATTTGAATATCAAATAAAATCCATGTAGAAGCATGAACTTAGCTACATTTATAAAATGTCATTTTCATTATAAAATAAATTTTTGAACTTACTTACCTGGTAGTTATGAATATAGCTTATGTCCCTGACGTCACGACAGAAAAATTGAAAAAACTCGCACCAATCGCCAATTGGATAGCCAGGTGTACCACCTGTGCGCCCCTAGTGAGGTATCTAGAAACCATCCCATGGATATCCATATTTTCCATGCCTCTAGTCTCTAGAGGGGAGGAGGGGGGATTTTAATTGTACATAACTACCAGGTAAGTATGTTAAAAAATTTATCTTATAATGAAAATAACATTCTTAAACACAAGACTTACCTGGTAGTTATGTATATAGCTGATTAACACCTTTGGTGGAGGGTTAGAGACAGCCGATATAGATAGAATTTTACTTAAGCGTTAATAAACAAACTTAAGGGTTCGTACCTCATAAGGAAGTTGACTTCAATGAATCTTTCATTATGTCCACTTTCCTTATGAGATCCAGCGATCCACCCAGGGGGCTGAAAACCTCTAGTTGTCAAAACTGTCTAAAAACCTCTATGTGACCGTACCTCTTCCAATAACCTTGTTCCGGGGCGCTCTCAGGGAACAAATAGAACATCTGACTAAAATCAATGATTGTGGGCAACTCGCAATCGCCACAACAACCATAAAAATATAAGAGTTCCAAGAGAAGAAAAAGGTATTAGGATATGGGAACTTAGTGGAGGGTTCCTCCCCCACTACAGCACTCGCTATTACAAATGGTCCCAGAGTGTATACATCCTCATAAAGAGTCTGGAAATGATTCAAAAAGTGTGAAGTGAACACAGATTTACTCTTCCAAAACGTTATGTCCAAAAACTCTGTCACAATCCATTCTGCTTGAAGGCCACTGAAGTTGTTACAGCACTAACTTCATGTGTATTGACCTTCTAAAAAATTAGAGACAAGTCTCACTGTAAATCTCACGAGCCTCTCCTATAAGTCTGATGAAAAATGAAAGGACATTCTTGACATCTGTAACGAGGGCTACTTAATCGAGCCCCAAAGAGCTTCGAATTGCTCGTAACTCTTTCATTCTGCCCAGGAAGAACTACCGGGTTCTTACTGGAGACAGGACTCCCTCCAACCCTTCTCCAACCATATCCGAAAGAGTTGCAAACTCAAAAGCCTTGGATTAAGGTTGAAAAAGGTGGTCATTCTTGGTGAGAAAGCCTAACTGCAATGAACAGATAGCTTCGTTATCTCGAAAGCCAACGTTTTACAAAACGCATGAATCCACTGATACTTTTGGTTGTCGTGGGACTAACAAAACAAGAATTCATCGTGAGGTCCTAAAAATGAAGAAGAATGAAAGTGGACAAGCTTGTCACTCAAAAGGAACTTGAGGATTATATCCAGACTCCAAACTGGCGAGTCCTTGTTGACTAGATGCTTCAAACAATTTGAGAAGTTCGTGTAGGACTTTATCCATCGAAAGGCAAGATACTGTGCCTGACTACAGTCGTAAACACACTCCTGCATCCTTTGATGGAAGAAGATGCACAACTGCGCTTCCTTCGAAGTGACAACAGGAAAACAGCAACTAAGCTGTAGAGATACTGGAAGAGAAAACAGGGTTGATTCTGAACCATTCTCTAAAACCTCCCATATGGATTGATAAATCCTGGAGGTAGAAGTCTTTAAAGCTCCTATAAAAAGTACCTTTCCAAGGGAGGAGTCTGAGAAAAATTACTCTAAAAGGAAGACTCTTAGGAGAGTCCATTATCCACTCCAGAATCTCTGTGAAAAGTTCTATATAAGGACGACCTAAAGTTGCCACAGATTCTTGCAGACTTCTCAATGGAGGGTCCATTCTCCAGCTGAGATAGTCTGCCAAACTTCTTTTCCCCCTGAATGAACCTTACAGAAGGATACATTCTTCTCCTTGCCCAGAGAAAAGACTCCTCGCTGTTCCGTAAAGGGACTCGAGTGAGTTCCGCCCAGCTTGTCAAAGAAAATAAATGCTGTGGTAAATCGGCATTGACTTGCCAACAGTCCAGTGTTGCTTCCACCTCGAAGTCGAGTAATGGAACACAACACAAGGCCTAAGGTCCTTTGTTCCAAAAGGGGGGGACCTCCTGGAGGACGCCTGGAGGACGCCTGATTCCTGATTGGAACCTACTGGAATAGACTGCATCGTTCCACCACTGAAGGCATCTTATGGCATCCGAAAAAGATGAATAAGGACTCAAGATCTTCTCCTTGTCCCAAAATGATTGAGGATGAAAAGGAGCAGACGAAGAAATATCACAAAAGGATAACCACTTCTAGCTTCCGACTGGCCAGGAAACGAGCCCCGGTCCAGGAAAACTTGGATGAACAGAGATAAATCAAGGATCTCAAAGAAAGAATCAAGATGGCTTGCACTGTCCTAAGGTGAGACATAAAAGCCTGAAAAAACTAGACCCTGAATCCCCATTTCGAGATGGGGTCAGAAGAGACTCGTCTTGTAGACAAGAAGATCCAATTCTTCAAAAAGGCTCAACATTATCTGAAGATCCAACATGTAGATCGGAAGAATGAGTCCTGAGAAGCCAATCTTCCCTAAACCGGGAGGCTCAGGTCTTTGAGTGCAGTAGACTGTTACATAAGCATTAGATACGTGAACAGTATTGGGGCGGAGCTAAGAGCAAAACAAACACAGTCGGACTCTAAGACTCCTCTCTAGAACTGGGAGGGAGGTCTATGGAGCTAAACTTAAAGAAAGTTTCCCTAAAAAATGAAAAAAGTACTCCTCTTTCAGAAGAAGAACTGACCAAGGTCTGCTCCTAAAAAAGGCTCAACGTTATCTGAAGATCCAACATGTAGATCGGAAGAATGAGTCCTGAGAAGCCAATCTTCCCTAAACCGGGAGGCTCAGGTCTTGAGTGCAGTAGACTGTTACATAAGCATTAGATACGTGAACAGTATCGGGGCAGAGCTAAGAGCAAAACAAACACAGTCGGACTCTAAGACTCCTCTCTAGAACTGGGAGGGAGGTCTATGGAACTAAACTTAAAGAAGGTTTCCCTAAAAAATGAAAAAAGTACTCCTCTTTCAGAAGAAGAACTGACCAAGGTCTGCTCCTAACTTCTCCCAATGATTGCCAGAAGTAGTAGTTTGGCTTCTACTGTCTGAAGGCGAAAGCAGTCAGACTCTGTTTTAATAACTATCAGCTCGACGTCAAGTCCCGGAGGACGCTCGACGTCACGTCTCGTAGGACGCTCGACATCACGTCATGGAGGACGCCTGATGTCACGTCCCGGAGGACGCTCGATGTCACTACCCGGAGGACGTTCGCGACCTGGAGGACGTACGACATCTTTGCCCTGTTCCTCAAGTCTGGTAGCTATCCTGCTGAAAGTCTTCCTCGAAAAGCCTGAGAAAAATTCGGAAAAGGAGATCCTTCCTTTGATTTGCAGCTAAAGAAGGATAAATGAAAAACCTTTCTTGCCGAATCTTGCCTTTGGGTAACTCAGATGAAACTCTCTGATTAACTCTACTGAGAAAGAGAGGAAGACAGAGATGTGCAAAGAAATTCTATTTTTAAAAGGATGCAACCCCAAGAGGCTGAAACGAACACCTCTGACTTCTTGTATTCCAACTAGAGTTGTATCCCAGATACAAGATCTAGAGGCCAGACTATTCAAAGGAAAAAATGAAAGCTGCCTATCCTTGGTCCTTCTGAGACACCATTTAGTCTCTAAACATCCTTAAAGCTCCGTTGAATACCTGGTAAGAACCAGTTTGGTAAAAAGAGAGACTTCTCGACGCCTTCCCAAGTGAATTCAGAGGAAGGCTAAAATGGAGCGTCAGATGCAAAATAGTCAGGAAACTCATTACGAAAAGCTTTCATGAGTTCCTTAAACAACTGAAGGACGAACGGACAAAGGATCCTCTCCTTCTGATAACTGAAAAATTCAAAGAAGAAAAGTGACCGTCAAAGTCTTCTTCTGACAAAGAACTAACGGCAGTAGTGACGTTGTGCTAACTTTCACATCCCAGAGGACGCTTGCGACTAGGAGGACATTCGACGTTCGACGTTTAACAGAACATGTCTGGTAAAGGTCCTGACTACTGGTGTCAAAGAAAGCCAGAACATCGCCTCAGTCCCCGCGTTGCTGTAAGGGTAGACGCTAGACATTGAGGAACTTCGCATTCTTAAAAGCGTCTATGATAAAAGAGATCGGTGATCTCAACATTCGAATCGACTAGTATCATCACAAAGGCTGAGGTTCTCGTGATCAATGTCATGCCTCATGCGGGATGTTAGACGTCGAATGTGTGAGACATGGCGCCTGGAAGAGTGGCGCCAAACGTCCTGAAAGGCGTGGTGCTGAGCGGCCAACAGAGCACGATGCCGAACGTCTATAAGACATGGCGCTGAAAGGCCTGTAAGACGTGGCGCTGATCGTCCTGGAATAAGAGGCGCCAATCGTCCTGTAAGACGTAGTGCCGAGCATCCTGAAAGACGTGGCACCGAACGGCTTGAAAGACGTGGCGCCGAATGTCTTGAAATACGTGGCGCCGAACACCCTGACAGACGTGACGCCAAGTAACTTTTAAGACGTCGCGCCGAGTGTCCTGAAAGACGAGGCGCCGAACGTCCTGAAAGACTAGGCGCCGAACGATCTAGCAAAATTATCTACATTATGCTGCTCGGCGCGTACAGTACGGTTAAAAGAATTCCGTTCAGAGGGTTCTCATATCCGACTGGCGATCTGAAACAATAAACCGTGTCTATATAGGTTATTCTAGAAGATGTGATGCCAAATATCCTGAAAGACTAGGCGCCGAGCGATCTAGCAAAATTATCTACATTATGCTGCTCGGCGCGTACGGTTAAAAGAATTCTGTTCAGAGGGTTCTCATGTCCGACTGGCGATCTGAAACAATAAACCGTGTCTATACTGTATAGGTTATTTTAGAAGACGTGACGCCGAGTGTCCTGAAAGACGAGGCGCCGAACGTCCTGAAAGACTAGGCGCCGAGCAATCTAGCAAAATTATCTACATTATGCTGCTCGGCGCATAAAGTTAAAAGAATTCCGTTCAGAGGGTTTTCATGTCCGACTGGCGATCTGAAACAATAAACCTAGTCTATATAGGTTATTCTAGAAGAAGTGATGCCGAGTGTCCTGAAAGACGAATCGCCGAACGTCCTGAAAGACTAGGCGCCGAGCAATCTAGCTTAATTATCTACATTATGCTGCTCGGCGCGTACGGTTAAAAGAATTCCGTTCAGAGGGTTCTCATGTCCGACTGGCGATCTGAAACAATAAACAGTGTCTATATAGGTTATTCTAGAAGAAGTGACACCGAGAAACCTAAAATACGAGGCGCTGAATGTCATGAAAGACTAGGCGCCGAGCGATCTAGCAAAATGATCTACATTATGCTGCTCGGCGCGTACGGTTAAAAGAATTCTGTTCAGAGGGTTCTCATGTCCGACTGGCGATCTGAAACAATAAACCATGTCTATACTGTATAGGTTATTCTAGAAGACGTGACGCCAAGTGTCCTGAAAAACGAGGCGCTGAACGTCCTGAAAGACTAGGCGATGAGCGATCTAGCAAAATGATCTACATTATGCTGATTGGTGCTTGGCGCGTACGGTTAAAAGAATTCCGTTCAGAGGGTTCTCATGTCCGACTGGCGATCTGAAACAATAAACAGTATCTATAGAGGTTATTCTAGAAGACGTGACGCCAAGTGTCCTGAAAAATGAGGCGCTGAACGTCCTGAAAGACTAGGCGCTGAGCGATCTAGCGAAATTATCTACATTATGCTGCTTGGCACGTACGGTTAAAAGAATTCTGTTCAGAGGGTTCTCATGTCCGACTGGCGATCTGAAACAATAAACCGTGTCTATATAGATTATACTAGAAGATGTGACGCCGAATGTCCTGAAAGACGAGACGCCGAATGTCCTGAAAGACTGGGCGCCGAGCGATCTAGCAAAATTATCTACATTATGCTGCTCGCGCGTACGGTTAAAAGAATTCCGTTCAGAGTGTTCTCATGTCCGACTGGCGATCTGAAACAATAAACAGTGTTTATATAGGTTATTCTAGAAGACGTGACGGCGAGTGTCCTGAAAAACGAGGCGCTGAACGTCCTGAAAGACTAGGCGCTGAGCGATCTAGCAAAATTATCTACATTATGCTGCTTGGCGCGTACGGTTGAAAGAATTCTGTTCAGAGGGTTCTCATGTCCGACTGGCGATCTGAAACAATAAACCGTGTCTATACTGAATAGGTTATTCTAGAAGACGTGACGCCGAGTGTCCTAAAAGACGAGGCGCTGAACGTCTTGAAAGACTAGGCGCCGAGAAATCTAGCAAAATTATCTACATTATGCTGCTCGGCGCATACAGTTAAAGAATTCCGTTCAGAGGGTTTTCATGTCCGACTGGCGATCTGAAACAATAAACCTAGTCTATATAGGTTATTCTAGAAGACGTGATGCCGAGTGTCCTGAAAGACGAATCGCCGAACATCCTGAAAGACTAGGCGCCGAGCGATCTAGCAAAATTATCTACATTATGCTGATTGGTGCTTGGCGCGTACGGTTAAAAGAATTCCGTTCAGAGTGTTCTCATGTCCGACTGGCGATCTGAAACAATAAACCGTGTCTATATAGGTTATTCTAGAAGACGTGACGCCGAGTGTCCTAAAATACGAGGCGCTGAATGTCATGAAAGACTAGGCGCCGAGCGATCTAGCAAAATGATCTACATTATGCTGCTCGGCGCGTACGGTTAAAAGAATTCCGTTCAGAGTGTTCTCATGTCCGACTGGCGATCTGAAACAATAAACCGTGTCTATATAGATTATTCTAGAAGACGTGACGCCGAATGTCCTGGAAGACGAGGCGCCGAATGTCCTGAAAGACTGGGCGCCGAGCGATCTAGCAAAATTATCTACATTATGCTGCTTGGCGTGTACGGTTAAAAGAATTCCGTTCAGAGTGTTCTCATGTCCGACTGGCGATCTGAAACAATAAACCGTGTCTATACTGTATAGGTTATTCTAGAAGACGTGACGCCGAGTGTCCTGAAAAACGAGGCGCTAAACGTCCTGAAAGACTAGGCGCCGAGCGATCTAGCAAAATTATCTACATTATGCTGCTTGGCGCGTACGGTTAAAAGAATTCCGTTCAGAGGGTTCTCATGTCCGACTGGCGATCTGAAACAATAAACCGTGTCTATACTGAATACGTTATTCTAGAAGACGTGATGCCGAGTGTCCTGAAAGACGAGGCGCCGAACGTCCTGAAAGACTAGGCGCCGAGCAATCTAGCAAAATTATCTACATTATGCTGCTCGGCGCATACAGTTAAAAGAATTCCGTTCAGAGGGTTTTCATGTCCGACTGGCGATCTGATACAATAAACCTAGTCTATATAGGTTATTCTAGAAGACGTGATGCCGAGTGTCCTGAAAGACGAATCGCCGAACGTCCTGAAAACTAGGCGATGAACGATCTAGAAAAATGATCTACATTATGCTGCTTGGTGCTTGGCGCGTACGGTTAAAAGAATTCCGTTCAGAGGGTTCTCATGTCCGACTGGCGATCTGAAACAATAAACCGTGTCTATACTGAATACGGTTATTCTAGAAGACGTGACGCCGAGTGTCCTGAAAAACGAGGCGCAGAACGTCCTGAAAGACTAGGCGCCGAGCATCTAGCAAAATTATCTACATTATGCTGCTCGGCGCATACGGTTAAAAGAATTCCGTTCAGAGGGTTTCATGTCCGACTGGCGATCTGAAACAATAAACCTAGTCTATATAGGTTATGCTAGAAGACGTGATGCCGGTGTCCTGAAAGAAGGCGCCGAACGTCCTGAAAGACTAGGCGCCGAGCGATCTAGCAAAATTATCTACATTATGCTGCTCGGCGTGTACGGTTAAAAAATTCCGTTCAGAGTGTTCTCATGTCCGACTGGCGATCTGAAACAATAAACCCTGTCTATATAGGTTATTCTAGAAGACGTGACACCTGGCGTCCTAAAATACGAGGCGCTGAATGTCCTGAAAGACTAGGCGCCGAGCGATCTAGCAAAATGATCTACATTATGCTGCTCGGCGCATAAAGTTAAAAGAATTCCGTTCAGAGTGTTCTCATGTCCGACTGGCGATCTGAAACAATAAACCGTGTCTATATAGATTATTCTAGAAGACGTGACGCCGAATGTCCTGAAAGACGAGGCGCCGAATGTCCTGAAAGACTAGGCGCCGAGCGATCTAGCAAAATTATCTACATTATGCTGCTTGGCGCGTACGGTTAAAAGAATTCCGTTCAGAGTGTTCTCATGTCCGACTGGCGATCTGAAACAATAAACCGTGTCTATACTGTATAGGTTATTCTAGAAGACGTGACGCCGAGTGTCCTGAAAAACGAGGCGCTAAACGTCCTGAAAGACTAGGCGCTGAGCGATCTAGCAAAATTATCTACATTATGCTGCTTGGCGCGTACGGTTAAAAGAATTCCGTTCAGAGGGTTCTCATGTCCGACTGGCGATCTGAAACAATAAACCGTGTCTATACTGTATAGGTTATTCTAGAAGACGTGACGACAAGTGTCCTGAAAAACGAGGCGCTGAACGTCCTGAAAGACTAGGCGATGAACGATCTAGCAAAATGATCTACATTATGCTGCTTGGTGCGGCGCGTACGGTTAAAAGAATTCCGTTCAGAGGGTTCTCATGTCCGACTGGCGATCTGAAACAATAAACCGTGTCTATACTGAGGTTATTCTAGAAGACGTGATGCCGAGTGTCCTGAAAGACGAGGCGCTGAACGTCCTGAAAGACTAGGCGCCGAGCAATCTAGCAAAATTATCTACATTATGCTGCTCGGCGCATACAGTTAAAAGAATTCCGTTCAGAGGGTTCTCATGTCCGACTGGCGATCTGAAACAATAAACCTGTCTATATAGGTTATTCTAGAAGACGTGATGCCGAGTGTCCTGAAAGACGAGGCGCCGAACGTCCTGAAGACTAGGCGCCGAGCAATCTAGCAAAATTATCTACATTATGCTGCTCGGCGCGTAGGGTTAAAAGAATTCCGTTCAGAGTGTTCTCATATCCGACTGGCATCTGAAACAATAAACCGTGTCTATATAGGTTATTCTAGAAGACGTGACACCGAGCGTCCTAAAATACGAGGCGCTGAATGTCATGAAAGACTAGGCGCCGAGCGATCTAGCAAAATGATCTACATTATGCTGCTCGGCGCGTACGGTTAAAAGAATTCCGTTCAGAGTGTTCTCATGTCCGACTGGCGATCTGAAACAATAAACAGTGTCTATAGAGGTTATTCTAGAAGACGTGATGCCGAGTGTCCTGAAAAACGAGGCGCTGAACGTCCTGAAAGACTAGGCGCTGAGCGATCTAGCAAAATTATCTACATTATGCTGCTTGGCATGTACGGTTAAAAGAATTCTGTTCAGAGGGTTCTCATGTCCGACTGGCGATCTGAAACAATAAACCGTGTCTATATAGATTATTCTAGAAGATGAGACGCCGAGTGTCCTGAAAGACGAGGCGCCGAATGTCCTGAAAGACTAGGCGCCGAGCGATCTAGCAAAATTATCTACATTATGCTGCTCGGCGCGTACGGTTAAAAGAATTCCGTTCAGAGTGTTCTCATGTCCGACTGGCGATCTGAAACAATAAACAGTATCTATATAGGTTATTCTAGAAGACGTGACGCCGAGTGTCCTGAAAGACGAGGCGCTGAACGTCCTGAAAGACTAGGCGCTGAGCAATCTAGCAAAATTATCTACATTATGCTGCTTGGCGCGTACGGTTAAAAGAATTCCGTTCAGAGGGTTCTCATGTCCGACTGGCGATCTGAAACAATAAACCGTGTCTATACTGTATAGGTTATTCTAGAAGACGTGACGCCGAGTGTCCTAAAAGACGAGGCGCCGAACGTCTTGAAAGACTAGGCGCCGAGCAATCTAGCAAAATTATCTACATTATGCTGCTCGGCGCGTACAGTTAAAGAATTCCGTTCAGAGGGTTCTCATGTCCGACTGGCGATCTGAAACAATAAACCGTGTCTATATAGGTTATTCTAGAAGACGTGACACCGAGTGTCCTAAAATACGAGGCGCTGAACGTCTTGAAAGACTAGGCGCCGAGCGATCTAGCAAAATTATCTACATTATGCTGCTCGGCGCGTACGGTTAAAAGAATTCCGTTCAGAGGGTTCTCATGTCCGACTGGCGATCTGAAACAATAAACAGTGTCTATATAGGTTATTCTAGAAGACGTGATGCCGAGTGTCCTGAAAAACGCGGCGCTGAACGTCCTGAAAGACTAGGCGCCGAGCGATCTAGCAAAATTATCTACATTATGCTGCTTGGCACGTACGGTTAAAAGAATTCCGTTCAGAGGGTTCTCATGTCCGACTGGCGATCTGAAACAATAAACCGTGTCTATATAGGTTATTCTAGAAGACGTGATACCGAGTGTCCTGAAAGACGAGGCGCCGAACGTCCTGAAAGACTAGGCGCCGAGCGATCTAGCAAAATTATCTACATTATGCTGCTTGGCGCGTACGGTTAAAAGAATTCCGTTCAGAGGGTTCTCATGGCCGACTGGCGATCTGAAACATAAACCGTGTCTAAATAGGTTATTCTAGAAGAAGTGATGCCGAGTGTCCTAAAATACGAGGCGCTTGAATGTCCTGAAAGACTAGGCGCTGAGCGATCTAGCAAAATTATCTACATTATGCTGCTTGGCGCGTACGGTTAAAAGAATTCCGTTCAGAGGGTTCTCATGTCCGACTGGCGATCTGAAACAATAAACCGTGTCTATACTGAATAGGTTATTCTAGAAGACGTGACGCCGAGTGTCCTAAAAGACGAGGCGCCGAACGTCTTGAAAGACTAGGCGCCAGAAATCTAGCAAAATTATCTACATTATGCTGCTCGGCGCATACAGTTAAAAGAATTCCGTTCAGAGGGTTCTCATGTCCGACTGGCGATCTGAAACAATAAACCTGTCTATATAGGTTATTCTAGAAGACGTGATGCCGAGTGTCCTGAAAGACACACCGAACGTCCTGAAAGACTAGGCGCCGAGCGATCTAGCAAAATTATCTACATTATGCTGATCTTGGCGCGTACGGTTAAAAGAATTCCGTTCAGAGGGTTCTCATGTCCGACTGGCATCTGAAACAATAAACCGTGTCTATATAGGTTATTCTAGAAGACGTGACACCGAGCGTCCTAAAATACGAGGCGCTGAATGTCCTGAAAGACTAGCGCCGAGCGATCTAGCAAAATGATCTACATTATGCTGCTCGGCGCGTACGGTTAAAAGAATTCCGTTCAGAGTGTTCTCATGTCCGACTGGCAATCTGAAACAATAAACCGTGTCTATATAGATTATTCTAGAAGACGTGACGCCGAGTGTCCTGAAAGACGAGACGCCGAATGTCCTGGAAGACTGGGCGCCGAGCGATCTAGCAAAATTATCTACATTATGCTACTTGGCGTGTACGGTTAAAAGAATTCCGTTCAGAGTGTTCTCATGTCCGAGTGGCGATCTGAAACAATAAACCGTGTCTATACTGTATAGGTTATTCTAGAAAACGTGACGCCAAGTGTCCTGAAAAACGAG
Organism: Palaemon carinicauda; assembly: GCF_036898095.1. Taxonomy (NCBI): domain Eukaryota; kingdom Metazoa; phylum Arthropoda; class Malacostraca; order Decapoda; family Palaemonidae; genus Palaemon; species Palaemon carinicauda. The sequence goes on along the minus strand of NC_090725.1, from coordinate 262,777,957 downwards.
GCGCTAAACGTCCTGAAAGACTAGGCGCTGAGTGATCTAGCAAAACTATCTACATTATGCTGCTTGGCGCGTACGGTTAAAAGAATTCCGTTCAGAGTGTTCTCATGTCCGAGTGGCGATCTGAAACAATAAACCGTGTCTATACTGTATAGGTTATTCTAGAAGACGTGACGCCGAGTGTCCTGAAAAACGAGGCGCTAAACGTCCTGAAAGACTAGGCGCTGAGTGATCTAGCAAAACTATCTACATTATGCTGCTTGGCGCGTACGGTTAAAAAATTCCGTTCGGAGGGTTCTCATGTCCGACTGGCGATCTGAAACAATAAACCGTGTCTATACTGTATAGGTTATTCTAGAAGACGTGACGCCGAGTGTCCTGAAAAACGAGGCGCTAAACGTCCTGAAAGACTAGGCGCCGAGCGATCTAGGAAAATTATCTACATTATGCTGCTTGGCACGTACGGTTAAAAGAATTCCGTTCAGAGGGTTCTCATGTCCGACTGGCGATCTGAAACAATAAACCATGTCTATACTGTATAGGTTATTCTAGAAGACGTGACGCCAAGTGTCCTGAAAAACGAGGCGCTGAACGTCCTGAAAGACTAGGCGATGAACGATCTAGAAAAATTATCTACATTATGCTGCTTGGTGCTTGGCGCGTACGGTTAAAAGAATTCCGTTCAGAGGGTTCTCATGTCCGACTGGCGATCTGAAACAATAAACCGTGTCTATACTGAATACGTTATTCTAGAAGACGTGATGCCGAGTGTCCTGAAAGACGAGGCGCAGAACGTCCTGAAAGACTAGGCGCCGAGCAATCTAGCAAAATTATCTACATTATGCTGCTCGGCGCATACAGTTAAAAGAATTCCGTTCAGAGGGTTTTCATGTCCGACTGGCGATCTGATACAATAAACCTAGTCTATATAGGTTATTCTAGAAGACGTGATGCCGAGTGTCCTGAAAGACGAATCGCCGAACGTCCTGGAAGACTAGGCGCCGAGCAATCTAGCTTAATTATCTACATTATGCTGCTCGGCGCGTAGGGTTAAAAGAATTCCGTTCAGTGTTCTCATATCCGACTGGCAATCTGAAACAATAAACCGTGTCTATATAGGTTATTCTAGAAGACGTGACACCGAGCGTCCTAAAATACGAGGCGCTGAATGTCATGAAAGACTAGGCGCCGAGCTATCTAGCAAAATGATCTACATTATGCTGCTCGGCGCGTACGGTTAAAAGAATTCTGTTCAGAGTGTTCTCATGTCCGACTGGCGATCTAAAACAATAAACAGTGTCTATAGAGGTTATTCTAGAAGACGTGATGCCGAGTGTCCTGAAAAATGAGGCGCTGAACGTCCTGAAAGACTAGGCGCTGAGCGATCTAGCGAAATTATCTACATTATGCTGCTTGGCATGTACGGTTAAAAATTCTGTTCAGAGGGTTCTCATGTCAGACTGGCGATTTGAAACAATAAACCGTGTCTATATAGATTATTCTAGAAGATGAGACGCCGAATGTCCTGAAAGACGAGACGCCGAATGTCCTGAAAGACTGGGCGCCGAGCGATCTAGCAAAATTATCTACATTATGCTGCTCGGCGCGTACGGTTAAAAGAATTCCGTTCAGAGTGTTCTCATGTCCGACTGGCGATCTGAAACAATAAACAGTATCTATATAGGTTATTCTAGAAGACGTGACGCCGAGTGTCCTGAAAGACGAGGCGCTGAACGTCCTGAAAGACTAGGCGCTGAGCAATCTAGCAAAATTATCTACATTATGCTGCTTGGCGCGTACGGTTAAAGAATTCCGTTCAGAGGGTTCTCATGTCCGACTGGCGATCTGAAACAATAAACCGTGTCTATACTGTATAGGTTATTCTAGAAGACGTGACGCCGAGTGTCCTAAAAGACGAGGCGCCGAACGTCTTGAAAGACTAGGAGCCGAGCAATCTAGCAAAATTATCTACATTATGCTGCTCGGCGCGTACAGTTTAAAGAATTCCGTTCAGAGGGTTCTCATGGTCGACTGGTGCTCTGAAACAATAAACCGTGTCTATATAGGTTATTCTAGAAGACGTGACACCGAGCGTCCTAAAATACGAGGCGCTGAATGTCTTGAAAGACTAGGCGCCGAGCGATCTAGCAAAATGATCTACATTATGCTGCTCGGCGCGTACGGTTAAAAGAATTCCGTTCAGAGGGTTCTCATGTCCGACTGGCGATCTGAAACAATAAACAGTGTCTATATAGGTTATTCTAGAAGACGTGATGCCGAGTGTCCTGAAAAACGCGGCGCTGAACGTCCTGAAAGACTAGGCGCTGAGCGATCTAGCAAAATTATCTACATTATGCTGCTTGGCACGTACAGTTAAAAGAATTCCGTTCAGAGGGTTCTCATGTCCGACTGGCGATCTGAAACAATAAACCGTGTCTATATAGGTTACTCTAGAAGACGTGATACCGAGTGTCCTGAAAGACGAGGCGCCGAACGTCCTGAAATACTAGGCGCCGAGCGATCTAGCAAAATTATCTACATTATGCTGCTCGGCGCGTACGGTTAAAAGAATTCCGTTCAGAGTGTTCTCATGTCCGACTGGCGATCTGAAACAATAAACCGTGTCTATAATAGGTTATTCTAGAAGACGTGATGCCGAGCGTCCTAAAATACGAGGCGTGAATGTCTGAAAGACTAGGCGCCGAGCGATCTAGCAAAATTATCTACATTATGCTGCTCGGTGCGTAGGTTAAAAGAATTCCGTTCAGAGGGTTCTCATGTCCGACTGGCGATCTGAAACAATAAACCGTGTCTATACTGTATAGGTTATTTAGAAGACGTGACGCCGAGTGTCCTGAAAAACGAGGCGCTGAACATCCTGAAAGACTAGGCGCTGAGCGATCTAGCAAAATTATCTACATTATGCTGCTTGGCGCGTACGGTTAAAAGAATTCCGTTCAGAGGGTTCTCATGTCCGACTGGCGATCTGAAACAATAAACCGTGTCTATACTGAATAGGTTATTCTAGAAGACGTGACGCCGAGTGTCCTAAAAGACGAGGCGCCGAAGTCTTGAAAGACTAGGCGCCGAGCGATCTAGCAAAATGATCTACATTATGCTGCTCGGCGCATACAGTTAAAAGAATTCCGTTCAGAGGGTTCTCATGTCCGACTGGCGATCTGAAACAATAAACCGTGTCTATATAGGTTATTCTAGAAGACGTGATGCCGAGTGTCCTGAAAGACGAGGCGCCGAACGTCCTGAAAGACTAGGCGCTGAGCGATCTAGCAAAATTATCTACATTATGCTGCTCGGCGCGTACGGTTAAAAGAATTCCGTTCAGAGTGTTCTCATGTCCGACTGGCGATCTGAAACAATAAACAGTGTCTATATAGGTTATTCTAGAAGACGTGACGCCGAGTGTCCTGAAAAACGAGGCGCTGAACGTCCTGAAAGACTAGGCGCTGAGCAATCTAGCAAAATTATCTACATTATGCTGCTTGGCGCGTACGGTTAAAAGAATTCCGTTCAGAGGGTTCTCATGTCCGACTGGCGATCTGAAACAATAAACCGTGTCTATACTGTATAGGTTATTCTAGAAGACGTGACGCCGAGTGTCCTGAAAAGACGAGGCGCCGAACGTCCTGAAAGACTAGGCGCCGAGCAATCTAGCAAAATTATCTACATTATGCTGCTCGGCGCGTACAGTTAAAAGAATTCCGTTCAGAGGGTTCTCATGTCCGACTGGCGATCTGAAACAATAAACCTAGTCTATATAGGTTATTCTAGAAGACGTGATGCTGAGGTGTCCTGAAAGAAGAATCGCTGAACGTCCTGAAAGACTAGGCGCCGAGCGATCTAGCAAAATTATCTACATTATGCTGCTCGGCGTGTACGGTTAAAAGAATTCCGTTCAGAGGGTTCTCATGTCCGACTGGCGATCTGAAACAATAAACCCTGTCTATATAGGTTATTCTAGAAGACGTGACACCAAGCGTCCTGAAAATACGAGGCGCTGAACGTCCTGAAAGACTAGGCGCCGAGCGATCTAGCAAAATTATCTACATTATGCTGCTCGGCGCGTACGGTTAAAAGAATTCCGTTCAGAGTGTTCTCATGTCCGACTGGCGATCTGAAACAATAAACCGTGTCTATATAGGTTATTCTAGAAGATGTGACGCCGAATGTCCTGAAAGACGAGACGCCGAATGTCCTGAAAGACTAGGCGCCGAGCGATCTAGCAAAATTATCTACATTATGCTGCTTGGCGTGTACGGTTAAAAGAATTCCGTTCAGAGTGTTCTCATGTCCGACTGGCGATCTGAAACAATAAACCGTGTCTACACTGTATAGGTTATTCTAGAAGACGTGACGCCGAGTGTCCTGAAAAACGAGGCGCTAAACGTCCTGAAAGACTAGGCGCTGAGCGATCTAGCAAAATTATCTACATTATGCTGCTTGGCGCGTACGGTTAAAAGAATTCCGTTCAGAGGGTTCTCATGTCCGACTGGCGATCTGAAACAATAAACCGTGTCTATACTGAATAGGTTATTCTAGAAGACGTGACACCGAGTGTCCTGAAAGACGAGGCGCCGAACGTCTTGAAAGACTAGGCGCCGAGCGATCTAGCAAAATTATCTACATTATGCTGCTCGGCGCATACAGTTAAAAGAATTCCGTTCAGAGGGTTCTCATGTCCGACTGGCGATCTGAAACAATAAACCGTGTCTATATAGGTTATTCTAGAAGACGTGACGCCGAGTGTCCTGAAAGACGAGGCGCCAAACGTCCTGAAAGACTAGGCGCTGAGCGATCTAGCAAAATTATCTACATTATGCTGCTCGGCGCGTACGGTTAAAAGAATTCCGTTCAGAGGGTTCTCATGTCCGACTGGCGATCTGAAACAATAAACCGTGTCTATATAGGTTATTCTAGAAGACGTGACACCGAGTGTCCTAAAATACGAGGCGCTGAACGTCTTGAAAGACTAGGCGCCGAGCGATCTAGCAAAATTATCTACATTATGCTGCTCGGCGCGTACGGTTAAAAGAATTCCGTTCAGAGGGTTCCATGTCCGACTGGCGATCTGAAACAATAAACAGTGTCTATATAGGATTATTCTAGAAGACGTGATGCCGAGTGTCCTGAAAAACGCGGCGCTGAACGTCCTGAAAGACTAGGCGCCGAGCGATCTAGCAAAATTATCTACATTATGCTGCTCGGCGCGTACGGTTAAAAGAATTCCGTTCAGAGTGTTCTCATGTCCGACTGGCAATCTGAAACAATAAACCGTGTCTATATAGATTATTCTAGAAGACGTGACGCCAAATGTCCTGAAAACAGGCGCTGAATGTCCTGAAAGACTAGGCGCCGAGCGATCTAGCAAAATTATCTACATTATGCTGCTTGGCGTGTACGGTTAAAAGAATTCCGTTCAGAGTGTTCTCATGTCCGACTGGCGATCTGAAACAATAAACCGTGTCTATACTATAGGATTATTCTAGAAGACGTGACACCGAGTGTCCTGAAAAACGAGGCGCTAAACGTCCTGAAAGACTAGGCGCTGAGTGATCTAGCAAAACTATCTACATTATGCTGCTTGGCGCGTACGGTTAAAAGAATTCCGTTCAGAGGGTTCTCATGTCCGACTGGCGATCTGAAACAATAAACCGTGTCTATACTATAGGTTATTCTAGAAGACGTGACGCCGAGTGTCCTAAAAGACGAGGCGCCGAACGTCTTGAAAGACTAGGCGCTGAAAGACTAGGCGCCGAGCGATCTAGCAAAATTATCTACATTATGCTGCTTGGCACGTACGGTTAAAAGAATTCCGTTCAGAGGGTTCTCATGTCCGACTGGCGATCTGAAACAATAAACCATGTCTATACTGTATAGGTTATTCTAGAAGACGTGACGCCGAGTGTCCTGAAAAACGAGGCGCTGAACGTCCTGAAAGACTAGGCGATGAACGATCTAGCAAAATTATCTACATTATGCTGCTTGGCGGCGCGTACGGTTAAAAGAATTCCGTTCAGAGGGTTCTCATGTCCGACTGGCGATCTGAAACAATAAACCGTGTCTATACTGAATACGTTATTCTAGAAGACGTGATGCCGAGTGTCCTGAAAGACGAGGCGCCGAACGTCCTGAAAGACTAGGCGCCGAGCAATCTAGCAAAATTATCTACATTATGCTGCTCGGCGCATACAGTTAAAAGAATTCCGTTCAGAGGGTTTTCATGTCCGACTGGCGATCTGAAACAATAAACCTAGTCTATATAGGTTATTCTAGAAGACGTGATGCCGAGTGTCCTGAAAGACGAATCGCCGAATGTCCTGAAAGACTAGGCGCCGAGCATCTAGCAAAATTATCTACATTATGCTGCTCGGCGCGTACGGTTAAAAGAATTCCGTTCAGAGTGTTCTCATATCCGACTGGCAATCTGAAACAATAAACCGTGTCTATATAGGTTATTCTAGAAGACGTGACACCGAGCGTCCTAAAATACGAGGCGCTGAATGTCCTGAAAGACTAGGCGCCGAGCGATCTAGCAAAATTATCTACATTATGCTGCTCTTGGCGTGTACGGTTAAAAGAATTCCGTTCAGAGTGTTCTCATGTCCGACTGGCGATCTGAAACAATAAACCGTGTCTATATGATAGGTTATTCTAGAAGAACGTGACGCCAAGTGTCCTGAAAAACGAGGCGCTAAACGTCCTGAAAGACTAGGCGCTGAGCGATCTAGCAAAATTATCTACATTATGCTGCTTGGCGCGTACGGTTAAAAGAATTCCGTTCAGAGTGTTCTCATGTCCGAGTGGCGATCTGAAACAATAAACCGTGTCTATACTGTATAGGTTATTCTAGAAGACGTGACGCCGAGTGTCCTGAAAAACGAGGCGCTAAACGTCCTGAAAGACTAGGCGCTGAGTGATCTAGCAAAACTATCTACATTATGCTGCTTGGCGCGTACGGTTAAAAGAATTCCGTTCGGAGGGTTCTCATGTCCGACTGGCGATCTGAAACAATAAACCGTGTCTATACTGTATAGGTTATTCTAGAAGACGTGACGCCGAGTGTCCTGAAAAACGAGGCGCTAAACGTCCTGAAAGACTAGGCGCCGAGCGATCTAGGAAAATTATCTACATTATGCTGCTTGGCACGTACGGTTAAAAGAATTCCGTTCAGAGGGTTCTCATGTCCGACTGGCGATCTGAAACAATAAACCATGTCTATACTGTATAGGTTATTCTAGAAGACGTGACGCCAAGTGTCCTGAAAAACGAGGCGCTGAACGTCCTGAAAGACTAGGCGATGAACGATCTAGAAAAATTATCTACATTATGCTGCTTGGTGCTTGGCGCGTACGGTTAAAAGAATTCCGTTCAGAGGGTTCTCATGTCCGACTGGCGATCTGAAACAATAAACCGTGTCTATACTGAATACGTTATTCTAGAAGACGTGATGCCGAGTGTCCTGAAAGACGAGGCGCTGAACGTCCTGAAAGACTAGGCGCCGAGCAATCTAGCAAAATTATCTACATTATGCTGCTCGGCGCATACAGTTAAAAGAATTCCGTTCAGAGGGTTTTCATGTCCGACTGGCGATCTGATACAATAAACCTAGTCTATATAGGTTATTCTAGAAGACGTGATGCCGAGTGTCCTGAAAGACGAATCGCCGAACGTCCTGGAAGACTAGGCGCCGAGCAATCTAGCTTAATTATCTACATTATGCTGCTCGGCGCGTAGGGTTAAAAGAATTCCGTTCAGTGTTCTCATATCCGACTGGCAATCTGAAACAATAAACCGTGTCTATATAGGTTATTCTAGAAGACGTGACACCGAGCGTCCTAAAATACGAGGCGCTGAATGTCATGAAAGACTAGGCGCCGAGCTATCTAGCAAAATGATCTACATTATGCTGCTCGGCGCGTACGGTTAAAAGAATTCTTCAGAGTGTTCTCATGTCCGACTGGCGATCTAAAACAATAAACAGTGTCTATAGAGGTTATTCTAGAAGACGTGATGCCGAGTGTCCTGAAAAATGAGGCGCTGAACGTCCTGAAAGACTAGGCGCTGAGCGATCTAGCGAAATTATCTACATTATGCTGCTTGGCATGTACGGTTAAAAATTCTGTTCAGAGGGTTCTCATGTCAGACTGGCGATTTGAAACAATAAACCGTGTCTATATAGATTATTCTAGAAGATGAGACGCCGAATGTCCTGAAAGACGAGACGCCGAATGTCCTGAAAGACTGGGCGCCGAGCGATCTAGCAAAATTATCTACATTATGCTGCTCGGCGCGTACGGTTAAAAGAATTCCGTTCAGAGTGTTCTCATGTCCGACTGGCGATCTGAAACAATAAACAGTATCTATATAGGTTATTCTAGAAGACGTGACGCCGAGTGTCCTGAAAGACGAGGCGCTGAACGTCCTGAAAGACTAGGCGCTGAGCGATCTAGCAAAATTATCTACATTATGCTGCTTGGCGCGTACGGTTAAAGAATTCCGTTCAGAGGGTTCTCATGTCCGACTGGCGATCTGAAACAATAAACCGTGTCTATACTGTATAGGTTATTCTAGAAGACGTGACGCCGAGTGTCCTAAAAGACGAGGCGCCGAACGTCTTGAAAGACTAGGAGCCGAGCAATCTAGCAAAATTATCTACATTATGCTGCTCGGCGCGTACAGTTTAAAGAATTCCGTTCAGAGGGTTCTCATGGTCGACTGGTGCTCTGAAACAATAAACCGTGTCTATATAGGTTATTCTAGAAGACGTGACACCGAGCGTCCTAAAATACGAGGCGCTGAATGTCTTGAAAGACTAGGCGCCGAGCGATCTAGCAAAATGATCTACATTATGCTGCTCGGCGCGTACGGTTAAAAGAATTCCGTTCAGAGGGTTCTCATGTCCGACTGGCGATCTGAAACAATAAACAGTGTCTATATAGGTTATTCTAGAAGACGTGATGCCGAGTGTCCTGAAAAACGCGGCGCTGAACGTCCTGAAAGACTAGGCGCTGAGCGATCTAGCAAAATTATCTACATTATGCTGCTTGGCACGTACAGTTAAAAGAATTCCGTTCAGAGGGTTCTCATGTCCGACTGGCGATCTGAAACAATAAACCGTGTCTATATAGGTTACTCTAGAAGACGTGATACCGAGTGTCCTGAAAGACGAGGCGCCGAACGTCCTGAAAGACTAGGCGCCGAGCGATCTAGCAAAATTATCTACATTATGCTGCTCGGCGCGTACGGTTAAAAGAATTCCGTTCAGAGTGTTCTCATGGCCGACTGGTGCTCTGAAACAATAAACCGTGTCTATATGTATAGGTTATTCTAGAAGACGTGACGCCGAGTGTCCTGAAAAACGAGGCGCTGAACATCCTGAAAGACTAGGCGCCGAGCGATCTAGCAAAATTATCTACATTATGCTGCTTGGCGCGTAGGTTAAAAGAATTCCGTTCAGAGGGTTCTCATGTCCGACTGGCGATCTGAAACAATAAACCGTGTCTATACTGTATAGGTTATTTTAGAAGACGTGACGCCGAGTGTCCTGAAAAACGAGGCGCTGAACATCCTGAAAGACTAGGCGCTGAGCGATCTAGCAAAATTATCTACATTATGCTGCTTGGCGCGTACGGTTAAAAGAATTCCGTTCAGAGGGTTCTCATGTCCGACTGGCGATCTGAAACAATAAACCGTGTCTATACTGAATAGGTTATTCTAGAAGACGTGACGCCGAGTGTCCTAAAAGACGAGGCGCCGAAGGTCTTGAAAGACTAGGCGCCGAGCGATCTAGCAAAATGATCTACATTATGCTGCTCGGCGCATACAGTTAAAAGAATTCCGTTCAGAGGGTTCTCATGTCCGACTGGCGATCTGAAACAATAAACCGTGTCTATATAGGTTATTCTAGAAGACGTGATGCCGAGTGTCCTGAAAGACGAGGCGCCGAACGTCCTGAAAGACTAGGCGCTGAGCGATCTAGCAAAATTATCTACATTATGCTGCTCGGCGCGTACGGTTAAAAGAATTCCGTTCAGAGTGTTCTCATGTCCGACTGGCGATCTGAAACAATAAACAGTATCTATATAGGTTATTCTAGAAGACGTGACGCCGAGTGTCCTGAAAAACGAGGCGCTGAACGTCCTGAAAGACTAGGCGCTGAGCAATCTAGCAAAATTATCTACATTATGCTGCTTGGCGCGTACGGTTAAAAGAATTCCGTTCAGAGGGTTCTCATGTCCGACTGGCGATCTGAAACAATAAACCGTGTCTATACTGTATAGGTTATTCTAGAAGACGTGACGCCGAGTGTCCTGAAAAACGAGGCGCTGAACGTCCTGAAAGACTAGGCGCTGAGCAATCTAGCAAAATTATCTACATTATGCTGCTCGGCGCATACAGTTAAAAGAATTCCGTTCAGAGGGTTTTCATGTCCGACTGGCGATCTGAAACAATAAACCTAGTCTATATAGGTTATGCTAGAAGACGTGATGCTGGGTGTCCTGAAAGAAGAATCGCTGAACGTCCTGGAAGATTAGGCGCCGAGCGATCTAGCAAAATTATCTACATCATGCTGCTCGGCGTGTACGGTTAAAAGAATTCCGTTCAGAGTGTTCTCATATCCGACTGGCAATCTGAAACAATAAACCCTGTCTATATAGGTTATTCTAGAAGACGTGACACCAAGCGTCCTAAAATACGAGGCGCTGAATGTCATGAAAGACTAGGCGCCGAGCGATCTAGCAAAATGATCTACATTATGCTGCTCCGTGCGTACGGTTAAAAGAATTCTGTTCAGAGTGTTCTCATGTCCGACTGGCGATCTGAAACAATAAACCGTGTCTATATAGATTATTCTAGAAGATGTGACGCCGAATGTCCTGAAAGACGAGACGCCGAATGTCCTGAAAGACTGGCCGCCGAGCGATCTAGCAAAATTATCTACATTATGCTGCTTGGCGTGTACGGTTAAAAGAATTCCGTTCAGAGTGTTCTCATGTCCGACTGGCGATCTGAAACAATAAACCGTGTCTACACTGTATAGGTTATTCTAGAAGACATGACGCCGAGTGTCCTGAAAAACGAGGCGCTAAACGTCCTGAAAGACTAGGCGCTGAGCGATCTAGCAAAATATCTACATTATGCTGCTTGGCGCGTACGGTTAAAAGAATTCCGTTCAGAGGGTTCTCATGTCCGACTGGCGATCTGAAACAATAAACCATGTCTATACTGAATAGGTTATTCTAGAAGACGTGACACCGAGTGTCCTGAAAGACGAGGCGCCGAACGTCTTGAAAGACTAGGCGCCGAGCGATCTAGCAAAATTATCTACATTATGCTGCTCGGCGCATACAGTTAAAAGAATTCCGTCCAGAGGGTTCTCATGTCCGAGTGGCGATCTGAAACAATAAACCGTGTCTATATAGGTTATTCTAGAAGACGTGACGCCGAGTGTCCTGAAAGACGAGGCACCAAACGTCCTGAAAGACTAGGCGCTGAGCGATCTAGCAAAATTATCTACATTATGCTGCTCGGCGAGTACAGTTTAAAGAATTCCGTTCAGAGGGTTCTCATGGTCGACTGGTTCTCTGAAACAATAAACCGTGTCTATATAGGTTATTCTAGAAGACGTGACACCGAGCGTCCTAAAATACGAGGCGCTGAATGTCTTGAAAGACTAGGCGCCGAGCGATCTAGCAAAATGATCTACATTATGCTGCTCGGCGCGTACGGTTAAAAGAATTCCGTTCAGAGGGTTCCCATGTCCGACTGGCGATCTGAAACAATAAACAGTGTCTATATAGGATATTCTAGAAGACGTGATGCCGAGTGTCCTGAAAAACGCGGCGCTGAACGTCCTGAAAGACTAGGCGCTGAGCGATCTAGCAAAATTATCTACATTATGCTGCTCGGCGCGTACGATTAAAAGAATTCCGTTCAGAGTGTTCTCATGTCCGACTGGCAATCTGAAACAATAACCCGTGTCTATATAGATTATTCTAGAAGATGTGACGCCAAATGTCCTGAAAGACAAGACGCCGAATGTCCTGAAAGACTGGGCGCCGAGCGATCTAGCAAAATTATCTACATTATGCTACTTGGCGTGTACGGTTAAAAGAATTCCGTTCAGAGTGTTCTCATGTCCGAGTGGCGATCTGAAACAATAAACCGTGTCTATACTGTATAGGATATTCTAGAAGACGTGACACCGAGTGTCCTGAAAAACGAGGCGCTAAACGTCCTGAAAGACTAGGCGCTGAGTGATCTAGCAAAACTATCTACATTATGCTGCTTGGCGCGTACGGTTAAAAGAATTCCGTTCGGAGGGTTCTCATGTCCGACTGGCGATCTGAAACAATAAACCGTGTCTATACTAAATAGGTTATTCTAGAAGACGTGACGCCGAGTGTCCTAAAAGACGAGGCGCCGAACGTCTTGAAAGACTAGGCGCTGAACGTCTTGAAAGACTAGGCGCCGAGCGATCTAGGAAAATTATCTACATTATGCTGCTTGGCACGTACGGTTAAAAGAATTCCGTTCAGAGGGTTCTCATGTCCGACTGGCGATCTGAAACAATAAACCATGTCTATACTGTATAGGTTATTCTAGAAGACGTGACGCCAAGTGTCCTGAAAAACGAGGCGCTGAACGTCCTGAAAGACTAGGCGATGAACGATCTAGAAAAATTATCTACATTATGCTGCTTGGTGCTTGGCGCGTACGATTAAAAGAATTCCGTTCAGAGGGTTCTCATGTCCGACTGGCGATCTGAAACAATAAACCGTGTCTATACTGAATACGTTATTCTAGAAGACGTGATGCCGAGTGTCCTGAAAGACGAGGCGCCGAACGTCCTGAAAGACTAGGCGCCGAGCAATCTAGCAAAATTATCTACATTATGCTGCTCGGCGCATACAGTTAAAAGAATTCCGTTCAGAGGGTTTTCATGTCCGACTGGCGATCTGATACAATAAACCTAGTCTATATAGGGTTATTCTAGAAGACGTGATGCCGAGTGTCCTGAAAGACGAATCGCCGAATGTCCTGGAAGACTAGGCGCCGAGCAATCTAGCTTAATTATCTACATTATGCTGCTCGGCGCGTAGGGTTAAAAGAATTCCGTTCAGAGTGTTCTCATATCCGACTGGCAATCTGAAACAATAAACCGTGTCTATATAGGTTATTCTAGAAGACGTGACACCGAGCGTCCTAAAATACGAGGCGCTGAATGTCATGAAAGACTAGGCGCCGAGCTATCTAGCAAAATGATCTACATTATGCTGCTCGGCGCGTACGGTTAAAAGAATTCTGTTTAGAGTGTTCTCATGTCCGACTGGCGATCTAAAACAATAAACAGTGTCTATAGAGGTTATTCTAGAAGACGTGATGCCGAGTGTCCTGAAAAATGAGGCGCTGAACGTCCTGAAAGACTAGGCGCTGAGCGATCTAGCGAAATTATCTACATTATGCTGCTTGGCATGTACGGTTAAAAATTCTGTTCAGAGGGTTCTCATGTCAGACTGGCGATTTGAAACAATAAACCGTGTCTATATAGATTATTCTAGAAGATGAGACGCCGAATGTCCTGAAAGAGGAGACGCCGAATGTCCTGAAAGACTGGGCGCCGAGCGATCTAGCAAAATTATCTACATTATGCTGCTCGGCGCGTACGGTTAAAAGAATTCCGTTCAGAGTGTTCTCATGTCCGACTGGCGATCTGAAACAATAAACAGTATCTATATAGGTTATTCTAGAAGACGTGACGCCGAGTGTCCTGAAAGACGAGGCGCTGAACGTCCTGAAAGACTAGGCGCTGAGCAATCTAGCAAAATTATCTACATTATGCTGCTTGGCGCGTACGGTTAAAAGAATTCCGTTCAGAGGGTTCTCATGTCCGACTGGCGATCTGAAACAATAAACCGTGTCTATTTTGTATATGTTATTCTAGAAGACGTGACGCCGAGTGTCCTAAAAGACGAGGCGCCGAACGTCTTGAAAGACTAGGAGCCGAGCAATCTAGCAAAATTATCTACATTATGCTGCTCGGCGCGTACAGTTTAAAGAATTCCGTTCAGAGGGTTCTCATGGTCGACTGGTGCTCTGAAACAATAAACCGTGTCTATATAGGTTATTCTAGAAGACGTGACACCGAGCGTCCTAAAATACGAGGCGCTGAATGTCTTGAAAGACTAGGCGCCGAGCGATCTAGCAAAATTATCTACATTATGCTGCTCGGCGCGTACGGTTAAAAGAATTCCGTTCAGAGGGTTCTCATGTCCGACTGGCGATCTGAAACAATAAACAGTGTCTATATATGTTATTCTAGAAGACGTGATGCCGAGTGTCCTGAAAAACGCGGCGCTGAACGTCCTGAAAGACTAGGCGCTGAGCGATCTAGCAAAATTATCTACATTATGCTGCTTGGCACGTACAGTTAAAAGAATTCCGTTCAGAGGGTTCTCATGTCCGACTGGCGATCTGAAACAATAAACCGTGTCTATATAGGTTACTCTAGAAGACGTGATACCGAGTGTCCTGAAAGACGAGACGCCGAACGTCCTGAAAGACGAGGCGCCGAGCGATCTAGCAAAATTATCTACATTATGCTGCTCGGCGCGTACGGTTAAAAGAATTCCGTTCAGAGTGTTCTCATGTCCGACTGGCGATCTGAAACAATAAACCGTGTCTATATAGATTATTCTAGAAGATGTGACGCCGAATGTCCTGAAAGACGAGACGCCGAATGTCCTGAAAGACTGGGCGCCGAGCGATCTAGCAAAATTATCTACATTATGCTGCTTGGCGTGTACGGTTAAAAGAATTCCGTTCAGAGTGTTCTCATGTCCGACTGGCGATCTGAAACAATAAACCGTGTCTATACTGTATAGGTTATTCTAGAAGACATGACGCCGAGTGTCCTGAAAAACGAGGCGCTAAACGTCCTGAAAGACTAGGCGCTGAGCGATCTAGCAAAATTATCTACATTATGCTGCTTGGCGCGTACGGTTAAAAGAATTCCGTTCAGAGGGTTCTCATGTCCGACTGGCGATCTGAAACAATAAACCGTGTCTATACTGAATAGGTTATTCTAGAAGACGTGACACCGAGTGTCCTGAAAGACGAGGCGCCGAACGTCTTGAAAGACTAGGCGCCGAGCGATCTAGCAAAATTATCTACATTATGCTGCTCAGCGCATACAGTTAAAAGAATTCCGTCCAGAGGGTTCTCATGTCCGACTGGCGATCTGAAACAATAAACCGTGTCTATATAGGTTATTCTAGAAGACGTGACGCCGAGTGTCCTGAAAGACGAGGCGCCGAACGTCCTGAAAGACTAGGCGCTGAGCGATCTAGCAAAATTATCTACATTATGCTGCTCGGCGCGTACAGTTTAAAGAATTCCGTTCAGAGTGTTCTCATGGTCGACTGGTTCTCTGAAACAATAAACCGTGTCTATATAGGTTATTCTAGAAGACGTGACACCGAGCGTCCTAAAATACGAGGCGCTGAATGTCTTGAAAGACTAGGCGCCGAGCGATCTAGCAAAATGATCTACATTATGCTGCTCGGCGCGTACGGTTAAAAGAATTCCGTTCAGAGGGTTTCCATGTCCGACTGGCGATCTGAAACAAGAAACAGTGTCTATATAGGATATTCTAGAAGACGTGATGCCGAGTGTCCTGAAAAACGCGGCGCTGAACGTCCTGAAAGACTAGGCGCTGAGCGATCTAGCAAAATTATCTATATTATGCTGCTCGGCGCGTACGGTTAAAAGAATTCCGTTCAGAGTGTTCTCATGTCCGACTGGCAATCTGAAACAATAACCCGTGTCTATATAGATTATTCTAGAAGATGTGACGCCAAATGTCCTGAAAGACGAGACGCCGAATATCCTGAAAGACTGGGCGCCGAGCGATCTAGCAAAATGATCTACATTATGCTGCTCGGCGCGTACGGTTAAAAGAATTCCGTTCAGAGGGTTCTCATGTCCGACTGGCGATCTGAAACAATAAACAGTGTCTATATAGGTTATTCTAGAAGAAGTGATGCCGAGTGTCCTGAAAAACGAGGCGCTGAACGTCCTGAAAGACTAGGCGCTGAGCGATCTAGCAAAATTATCTACATTATGTTGCTTGGCACGTACGGTTAAAAGAATTCCGTTCAGAGGGTTCTCATGTCCGACTGGCGATCTGAAACAATAAACCGTGTGTATATAGGTTACTCTAGAAGACGTGACACCGAGTGTCCTGAAAGACGAGGCGCCGAACGTCCTGAAAGACTAGGCGCCGAGCGATTTAGCAAAATTATCTACATTATGCTGTTCGGCGCGTACGGTTAAAAGAATTCCATTCAGAGGGTTCTCATGGCCAACTGGTGCTCTGAAACAATAAACCGTGTCTATATAGGTTATTCTAGAAGACGTGACGCCGAGCGTCCTAAAATACGAGGCGTTGAATGTCGTGAAAGACTAGGCGCCGAGCGATCTAGCAAAATTATCGACATTATGCTGCTCGGTGCGTACGGTTAAAAAAATTCCGTTCAGAGGGTTCTCATGTCCGACTGGCGATCTGAAACAATAAACCGTGTCTATATAACGGATTTTGAGCAAAGCGAAAAATCTATTTTTGGGTGAGATAGCCATGTCGTCCTGATGGAAGTTCCTTCATTAGTAGCTTCCTAGGTTATATGTGACTACAGTGATATATCCCAGAGAATTTACCGAAGGCACCCAGAATTCTAACTCCTGGAGCGAATATCCCTTAAAAATTTAAGAAGGGATATCGCGTAAGGACGTAATGGCACACCTCATAGCAATCTGCACCCCAGATAGAGTTTACGTTCGAGGGGGGCCCTTCAAAGGCCATCCCCGTTCCCTACTACTATCGATAGTACAACAGCGCTATCCCTACGATAGTGGCCATTCCTTGTAGCATGAGCATAGGCTGTTACAGATACAGTACTTACAGGAGGGAACTGAAGATCTCTTCTGCAGAAGAGATGGGTGGGTCCATCAGGACGACATGGCTATCTCACCCAAAAATAGATTTTTCGCTTCGCTCAAAATCCGTTTTTTGGGCTCAAGCCATGTCGTGCCGATGGAAGCACACTAGAGCATTAACGTATCTGTGGATTTTCCATCAGTGCCTAAACCTTATATCAACCTTTTCAATGGTCATACTGACCATATGAGACTTGTGACAATACCGTTATATGTCATCATCACTAATCATAAACAATGTTAG
Organism: Palaemon carinicauda; assembly: GCF_036898095.1. Classification (NCBI taxonomy): domain Eukaryota; kingdom Metazoa; phylum Arthropoda; class Malacostraca; order Decapoda; family Palaemonidae; genus Palaemon; species Palaemon carinicauda. The sequence goes on along the minus strand of NC_090725.1, from coordinate 262,760,703 downwards.
TGCTTCCTGCCTCCTACAGGGAAGAGTCATCTAGACAGTTGAAAAGGGATTTCAAGGTTAACATAAATAGTATGACCAAACTTAAGTACCCACTGAATATACAAATAGTCTCAAGTTGTATATTTGGTCAACAAGACATCAGTGTCTTTTATGTCTAACCTTAGATGCATACAAAAATGTGAAGGATGCATTCTAAGCAAATAAAAAGTCTGGCATGTATAGATACAATTGTCTGGCGAAGATGGACGCACTACATTCAAATAGACATTTATTTTTAATAAATGACTACAAGAGATAGTTAGCAAAACGAATGTAGTTTGACAATGGGATTATACCTGAAACAAGTACAGGAATCGTATTTCTTTCTTGAAGGAATGAAGTCAAGAAATGCCACTCTAGATTGAAGAGAAGGTAAAAGATAACCACTCTTCATAAAACCTGTACTGGTTACCATTAACTGCCCTATGTACTTCGTACACCAGCACTAGAGCTATCTGTATAATTCCACACCTAGGATTTTAGAACAGAGCTAGTGCTACCATGGTAACACATAAATAAAAGAAGGCATTCTTAAAAAAGGATGACTTCCTCTCCCCTTAATTGACAGTCCCAGTTAATTATCTGTTCATCGTAGAATAAACGGCAGAGTAAATAAGTTACCGACGTCACCACATATTGCTTCAGATCATGGACTAGCAAAGCATAGTGTTTGTAGAACATCCTGGATGATTCCTATCCAGAACATGTCCGAGGACATGTGAGGACCCAAACCAAAATAGTGTATCACAAAAAATTAGGGGGCAGGTTTTAAAACACTACCTGCCGCCACTACAAAGTGTTTCAGTTCATGCACTTGTTTTGCATAGTGTTTGTAAAACACTCTGGATGATTTCCATCCAATGTATGAACGAAGTCGCTCAAAGTCCATGTACTGAAAGAAGTTCAGTGATGAAGCAATCTTTCTCGGATCATGACCTGCGGGAGTACTGTCCGGATCCGCTCTACGAATAAAGTAGGTTAGCTTCGCCCTTAGTTGATTTAGGGATAAATTTGATCCAGAAGTTTCTCCTTTAAAGAGCTGTCCTCCCCTGAAGTCTGAAGTTCTACGAAGATAGACCTTTAGACACTCTACAGGACATAGAGAGACATCTTCCTTCAGAGGACAGATTCTCCAGGGACCCCACCTCTTAGTGGGTAGCTCGTTTTTAGCGAGAAATGATGGATCAGGGAAGAGATTGAGTTCTCCTAAATCTGTGAACTGAATGTGGCCCTCATCTCTCGATAGAGCCACTATTTCACTAACTCTAGCCCCAGAGGCTATTGCAAACAGGAAAATAACCTTTTGGGTTAGATCCTTAAGAGAACAATCTTCATTGTTCACCGATGAGGCATAATGTAAGACCTTGTCCAAAGACCAAGAGATGGGCTTTGGTGGTGCTGCAGGCCTAAGTCTAGCACATGCTTTCGGAATCTTGTTAAAGATTTCATTTGCCAGATCCACTTGGAAGGCATATAGGAGAGGTCTAGTCAAGGCCGATTTGCACGTATTTATCGTATTGGCCGCCAACCCCTGGCTATGAAGGTGGACAAAGAAGGACAGACAGAAGTTCATAGAAATTTCTTTCGGTCCTTTTGATTTAACAAACTCCACCCACTTCTTCCAGGAAGACTCATATTGTCTTTTTGTAGACTTAGCCTTGTATTCTTCTAAGAATTCTATATTGCCTTCTGAGATCCCAAACCTTTTTCTAGCCGCTAGAGCAAGAAATTCATGAAATGAAGGGTTTGGGTTCTCTGTGATAAACCGAAGGCAGTTAATTTCTGAACCTTCGGAAATATCCCTAGGATCGGAGCTAGGACCGGCCTCATCTAGTCTATCAGACCCATTAGAGGATCCTCATATGGGGCTATTTAGCGAGGTAGTTTCTTGAAGACGCTCGTGATGAAGAGGTCGAACTGCAGTTCCGGGACTTGTTCCCATTTGGGAGGGAATATGTCTGCGTCCATGGACCATTCCAACTCTATCGCCTTGGATCGTGATAGAGTATCCACCATCACATCGTGGATCAAATGTAAATGAACTGCTGTTAGGTGCCATCCCTTTAGGAAAAGGATGGGTAACATCACTAAGACTGTACGAGACGTTCGATTGTGATGTCTTATTATCGCTTCGGTGTAGCAGCTCAGACGTAGGGAGTCTGATCTGTGTGGAGGGTGCTTCCCCGCCCACGAAAGGACCAGCAGAGTCCTGGGACTTTCGTGTTTTAACTTTTGTTAAAGCAATTAAAGAGGGACCGATCTCAGTCTTTTTTTATCTCTTCAAGCGTTTGATGCGTGTCTTCTCCAGGCTCTTAACGCATCTTTCTGATGTGCACTTTGCACTAGGTCTGTCACTATTGCGAACTGGGGAAAGTTTAGCACTTTTCCTTGTTGGTATTTTGGGAATCTGATCGATTAGCTGAATCTCCTGACAGACCTCGCGAGTTCCTTTTAACTTCCCGAGGGAAAAAGGAGCTGATGTGACTGAGGGCTTCGATGGTCTTTTAGCCATCGAAACCCTAGAGCTGGAGAAAGTCGAGACTTCTAGAAGCATATCTTGCATCTGTGATGTCCCAGGAACCGGGTCATCACTATGAAGATACTTAGGACTGTGAGTCTGATACGTATCTATTCTAGGATGGATGTTACTCTCCGTGACATGAATCCTAGGCAGGAGGAAGGGGGGTGGTTGACTGGAAGGATCCAGAGGACACCTTTCAGGTCTGACAAGACTACGAACACCCTTAGTTGGAACAAGGTCCATATGTTCAGAAGGATTAACATTCAGAACTTGCAGTTTTTTATGAACTTGTTGAGTAGCGACAGGTTCAGAATGACTCAAGAGACTTCTTGAGTCCTTCTTGTGAACACAAAATAGCCTTCCCTGGGACTCGATGAGCCGTAGCTTTCTTACTACCTGTATGCTCTATAGCTCTCAGGTATACTCCTCCAGAGGGTTTTGAACTGTAGGAGGAGGTAAGGAGATAACAGTAGGGACATTTCTATTCCCCATCAATGGCTCATCTTGAATAGGCTCTGGACCGAAGGATCGAAGGTCCTGCGATCCTGAGGGAATGTTCCTCCTAGCCGAAGCGTCTTTATGCTTCGAACTGCCAGTAGGTTTAGACTTTTGACCATCTGCCTGTAGCATCTTGGTCACTAGAATAATGGGCTGTTGTTGAGCAGCCCGGATATTTCCAGTATTTTCGATCTTCTTTTCAGGTTAGGGACCCACAACCACAGAAGATTTTCTCTTTAAGGGAATGCCCCATTTTTGGGGAAGACTTATGTTTTCCATGGCGGCATTCTTAATTACTTCCTTAATGACCTCTTGTGGGAAGAGGTCTTTACCCCAGATGTTGGAAGATATTAGCTTCCTTGTTTCGTGTTTCACCGTTGCATCAGCAAACACAAACTCTCTACATGCTCTCCTAGCCTTCACAAAAGCGTAAAGGTCCTTTACCAAGGTAGCCATATGCATTTTGGCTAAGACCATGAGCATGTCTGGGGTGTTCTCTTAAGTTGAACACAACTCTGTAGTTTTGTAGAGAAAGGGATGTCGCCAGTCTCTCCTTTGACTCGTGTTCATTAAACAAGAGCAAATCGGACAATTTAGGGAGACATACATTAAATTGTCGGCTTGCGACATCCTTGTCTAATTTTCCTACTGAAAATGTCAAATGGACTTCCTTCCAATCCTTTTCCTGTCCGGGAACAGCTGGTGACAAAGGCTTGCACTCATCGAGTGTGGGACATGACTCACCCACCTCTACAGCTTTGGTAACGGATGTAAATGCCTTCCCCATAAAGGGGAAGGAGAGTGAAGCAGGAGCAAGAAAGGAAGGGTGTATGTTATTCAGTGAGAAAACCATTGTCTCTGAATAACCCGCCTTCTTCAGATTATCTGAAAGGATAGTCTGTGCCTTATCATGATCAAGAATCATGACCTCCTTTTGTTCCGTTCTTTTCCTTGTCTTTGGTTCAAACCTCAGTCGAACCCAACAATTAGGGAAAACCTCAGAGCTTGGCCAAAATTGGATTTTGTCCAAGGGAACAGTACCTATTTTCTCTGAAATGAAGAGATTGCCATTTGAAATCGACATCTGCTCCGCAAACCTCCAGGGATTGGTTAAGGAGCATAAAGGAAGGTCTTGATTCATGGGTCGTTTAACTGACCCGTGGGAAGCAACAAGAGGAGCTTTACGAGGTTCTATCTTGTGTTTTACTTCCTGCTTTTTTGCTTTGTTTACTAAAGCTCTCTATCTGATTCTTCAGTTGGATACATAATTGTACCACATCATCCAATAGAGGGGTAAAAGACAAAGATGTTGACATCGATGGCTCTTTAGCCGGCAGAGGCGGAGGAAAGTCCGATCAACATATTTCTCTTCTACCTCAGGGCACTTCTTGCCCTCGATCCCAAAGGTTTTCTCGCCATCAGGGAACGTAGTTGACTCCTGAGGCACTACTATTTCCTCACATAGCTCTGGAAATAATAGCTTACGCATCCTATCATTAGGTAGGAAAGGTCCCGGAGAGATCTTTTGGAAGCCTCTCACCCAGTTACGTAATTTATACTGTGCTATATCATTAGTCTCTGTAGACTTGGGATTATCAAAACCTTCAGAAATCAATGTCCAACATATATTGCAACCCTGTGGGTTCCAATAATGTAGGGATCCGGAAATAATATTGCAGGGGGCATGTAACCTGCAAGTATTATGACCGCAAAAGTCCTTACCCTTGTCTCTGCAGCGGACTGCCGTACAAGGTATCTGGTGTTCCTTCTGTAAAGAAAGGAAAACCAAATGAGTATTTAATGGATTATTACTTTAATAATCAACATGTAAATGTCATCTACAACAGAATAGCTTAGGATAGAAGCTATAAAGGGATAGTAGGAGATACATACCTGTATACCTCCGCGAGCAAATGCTGCTACCTCCCCTCAGTATTAACTTACATGGAGCTTTCTCTGTGAGAAAATCCAAGTAGAAGGGTTATTTACCCTTAGGGGTAGAGAAGTATCAATTAACTATCCCAAAATTGTTAATACTGTGGGGTCAGGATGACTGATTTCAAATCAGACTATTGAAATTATTCCTTCAATATATAAGCGGTATCAGCAGAAAACTCGCTGGAGGATACCCAAGGTAAGTTAGGAAATACTGCTGTAACATGGTAGTGTAATTTCTAACTTGCAAAAGTGTAAATTGCAACATATCGACTACTGTACCTATGTAATGCAGTCTTATCATTATGCTGCCTACAAGGCAGCATATGACAGTAGGGTCCATCTAGCACTAGATGGAACAGAAAAATAAAGACATATAAATGAACATCCTACTCGGGTCATTTGCTGTAGTCTTCCTATCATTTGCTGTAGTCTTCCTACTATATTAAATCATAGAGTTTCCCGATCAGGGAGACTCAAAGAAAAAAGGGGCTGTACCCTTTACGGGATAAGAGTGTATTACTCTTGCCTGAAACATTTAATATTGCAGGATAATCCTAAACTGATTTCTAATCAGGATATTGAAGAAATCATATTCATTCAATATAGGATTAGGCTCAGCAATTGCCCGAATTGGATATCCAAAATATATTGGAAAAAACCACTAGTATAAGAAATATATTAGTTTTCTATCTACAGTATATTCTATACTGAGATATACTGGCTATCTGTATAACCTATACAGCAGTATATCCGGCATGTTGCCGGTCTGGCTAGGATATGTCTGTATACCTTGTAGACCTAGCGAGACAGAGAGAGAGACAGTATGGAAAAAAGGACTATCGTTTACTGTAACTATATACAGTAATTAAGGAAGAAAAGTCTAATAGACTACCTTTTTACCGAAAGGAGGTTCTAATAGAAGGGGAGAATGTAACATTCAGGCTTCTATATAGCTACAGTACTGTTGCCAGCAACCCGCCGACAGTACTGGTACAGTCGGCGCGCCGCGTTGCCGGCCCTGCCGGAAGCATACAGGCAACAGAACCTATAGCTACAGTCCAAGGGAAGACTGAGAACCTCGGGAACAGAAGGGACTAACCACTCACAGCCATCATGGGTGCCACTGCCGTCCAGGCCGGCAACTGGTGACAGTCCATGATTGTCGGCAGCCATCTTGGTTGCCTGCCAAGCCAGCAAAAGGCTATCATGCCGACAGTCGCCGACAACGTCGACAACCGCCGGCAATGTCGGCAGCTGCCGACAGTCATGGTGCCGACAGTCATGGACTGTCGGCAGCCATCTTGGTTGCCGGCCAGCCCGGCAAAAAGGCTATCATACCGACAACCGCCGGAAACGTCGGCAGCCGCCGACAACGTCGGTAGCCGCCGGCAATGTCGGCAGCTGCCGACAGTCCATGACTGTCGGCAGCCATCTTGGTTGTCGGCCAGGCCGGCAGGTGGCAGTATTCCCTGCCAGGATGAGAGAGGTAGTCTGGCTGCATCCAGCACTCTACCGTTAAGGAAAGGATGCAGGATGTCAGCCTAAAAGGCAATGGATAAACCATTAAAAAGGGGTGAGGGGAAGGGGAAAAGGGTCCTGTAACAATTGTGAAAGGAACTGTCAAACTTGACAGTCCTAGCACCTATAAAAGGAACTCTGTTTCTGTATGGTATCGACAGAATCCGGGTGCTAGGAGAGACTCGGTTCTCCAACCCAGAGACTGCCGACACAGTCAAGGGGAGGGGGCGACACTTCACCTCCTCCCACAAAGAGAAACAGGATTCCAGTGCCACGTTATCTTAGGCTAAAAGGGAATTACTTTCAGCCCAAGGAACTGTGGCACAGGACAAGTCTTTAGTCGCAAGGAGAAAATGGTATACTACCATAACCAAAGCGACTATGGAGGACTAACCTCCATTGTCGGTAACCTTGTCGGCAGGGGAATAAAGGTATCCCACAACCAACTCACCCTGTCGGAAGGTCAACGACATAAGACTAAATACTCTGAGATTCTGACCAAATCCCAAAACCAGCTGGTATATCCACAACCAAAGGTTAAGGGGATAGGCAGAAACCAAACCCCAGGACAGCCATGTCTGAATAATATTCAGGCACGGCCCTAAGGGTTGTAGTCTGGGACTCCACTCAGAGGGAAAGGGACTACCTTTAAGTCTCCTAAGAGACGTGAGAAGTTTCATAACATTACAGGAGGTATCAGTCTCCAATGGAATGAAAACAAAACACAAAGATAAACGGGGAATTTCGAACGTATAGACAGTGTCTAGGTTAGGCTAACTAAGCTAGACATGTTCTCGGTTACCTAAATCACCGAAACTCTAACTATATGATCGACAGAGGAAAAATGAAATAATTATGCATATAATCACATCTTCATAAGAATATGCCTAAATAGCTAATTAATTACGAGAATTAAATAAGGCTATTTAAAAACTGGAAGTCGTTCCGCAAACTAAATAACGCATGCCTAAGAACGACAGCGCCCATGGCGCCTCCAGTAATGACCTAGCTCTAGAAACACAATAAATACTCAATATCATTGAGAAACAAGAGCTAAAACATATTCAAAGTAAAGACCCGATACTCAACTTTCCGAAGGCGGAAGAAGATGAAGAAAGCATAATAATAATCCTTTAACCAATCGAAATGAATTCAATCGTCGGAAAATACCACCGAGCGAAATCGCTACAAATAAAGGAATGGCCACTATCGTATGGATGGCGCTGTTGTACTATCGATAGTAGTAGGGAACGGGGATGGCCTTTGAAGGGCCCCCCTTTTATTTTTGCCACACCTCCTCGAACGTAAACTCTATCTGGGGTGCAGATTGCTATGATGTGTGCCATTACGTCCTTACGCGATATCCCTTCTTAGATTTTTAAGGGATATTCGCTCCAGGAGTTAGAATTCTGGGTACCTTCGGTAAATTCTCTGGGATATATCACTATAGTCACATATAACCTAGGAAGCTACTAATGAAGGAACTTCCATCAGCACGACATGGCTTGAGCCCAAAAAGGTTATTCTAGAAGACGTGACACCGAGTGTCCTGAAAAACGAGGCATCGAAAGTCGTAAAAGACTAGGCGCCGAACGATCTAGCAAAATGATCTACATTATGCTGCTCGGAGCATACGGTTAAAAGAATTCCGTTCAGAGGGTTCTCATGTCGGACTGGCGATCTGAACAATAAACCGTGTCTATATAGGTTATTCTAGAAGACGTGACGCCGAGTGTCCTGGAAGACGAATCGCCGAACGTCCTGAAAGACTAGGCGCCAAGCGATCTAGCAAAATTATCTACATTATGCTGCTCGGCACGTACGGTTAAAAGAATTCCATTCAGAGGGTTCTCATGGTCGACTGGTGCTCTGGAACAATAAACCGTGTCTATATAGGTTATTCTAAACGACGAGACACCGAGTGTCCTGGAAGACGAGGCGCCGAACGTCCTGAAAGACTAGGCGATGAGCGATCTCGCAAAATTATCTACATTATGCTGCTCGGCGCGTATGGTTAAAAGAATTCCATTCAAAAGGTTCTCATGGCCGACTGGCGATCTGAAACAATAAACCGTGTCTATATAGGTTATTCTAGAAGACGTGACGCCGAGCGTCCTAAAATACAAGGCGCTGAATATCTTGAAAGACTAGGCGCCGAGCGATCTAGCAAAATTATCTACATTATGCTGCTCGGCGAATACGGTTAAAAGAATTCCGTTCAGAGGGTTCTCATGTCCGACTGGCGATCTGAAACAATAAACCGTGTCTGTATAGGTTATTCTAGGAGACGTGACACCAAGTGTTCTGAAAAACGAGGCGTCGAACGTCCTGAAAGACTAGGCGCTGAGCAATCTAGCAAAATTATCTACATTATGCTGCTCGGCGCATACGGTTAAAAGAATTCCGTTCAGAGGGTTCTCATGTCGGACTGGCGATCTGAAACAATAAACCGTGTCTATATAGGTTATTCTAGAAGACGTGACGCCGAGTGTCCTGGAAGACGAGGCGCCAAACGTCCTGAAAGACTAGGCGCCGAGCGATCTAGCAAAATTATCTACATTATGCTGCTTGGCACGTACGGTTAAAAGAATTCCGTTCAGAGGGTTCTCATGTCCGACTGGCGATATGAAACAATAAACCGTGTCTATATAGGTTATTCTAGAAGACGTGACACCGAGTGTTCTGAAAAACGAGGCGTCGAACGTCCTGAAAGACTAGGCGCTGAGCGATCTAGCAAAATTAACTACATTATGCTGCTCGGCGCATACGGTTAAAAGAATTCCGTTCAGAGGGTTCTCATGTCCGACTGGCAATCTGAAACAATAAACCATGTCTATATAGGTTATTCTAGAAGATGTGACGCCGAGTGTCCTGAAAGATGAGGCGCTGAACGTCCTGAAAGACTAGGCGCCGAGCAATCTAGCAAAATTATCTACATTATGCTGCTCGGCGCATACGGTTAAAAGAATTCCGTTCAGAGGGTTCTCATGTCCGATTGGCAATCTGAAACAATAAACCGTGTCTATAGAGGTTATTCTAGAAAACATGTCGCCGAGTGTACTGAAAGACAAGGCACCGAACGTCCTGAAAGACGAGGCACCGAACGTCCTGAAAGACGAGGCGCCGAACGTCCTGAAAGACTAGGCGCCGAGCGATCTAGCAAAATTATCTACATTATGCAGCTCGGCGCACACGGTTCAAAGAATTCCGTTCAGAGAGTTCTCATGTCCGACTGGCGATCTGAAACAATAAACTGTGTCTATATAGGTTATTCTAGAAGACGTGATGCCGAGTGTCCTGAAAGACGAGGCGCCGCACGTCCTGAAAGACTAGGCGCCGAGCGACCTAGCAAAATTATCTACCTTATGCTGCTCGGCGCGTACGGTTAAAAGAATTCCGTTCAGAGGGTTTTCATGGCCGACTGGCGATTTGAAACAATAAACCGTGTCTATATAGGTTATTCTAGAAGACGTGACGACGAGTATCCTCAAATAAGAGGCGCTGAATGTCATGAAAGACTAGGCGCCGAGCGATCTAGCAAAATTATCTACATTATGCTGCTCGGCACGTACGGTTAAAAGAATTCCATTCAGAGGGTTCTCATCGCCGACTGGTGCTCTGAAACAATAAACCGTGTCTATATAGGTTACTCTAGAAGACGTGACGCCGAGTGTCCTGGAAGACGAGGCGCCGAACGTCCTGAAAGACTAGGCGCCGAGCGATCTAGCAAAATTATCTACATTATGCTGCTCGGCGCGTATGGTTAAAAAAATTCCATTCAGAAGGTTCTCATGGCCGACTGGTGCTCTGAAACAATAAACCGTGTCTATATAGGTTATCTTAGAAGATGTGACGCCGAGCGTCCTAAAATACGAGGCGCTGAATATCTTGAAAGACTAGGCGCCGAGCGATCTAGCATAATTATCTACATTATGCTGCTCGGTGCATACGGTTAAAAGAATTCCGTTCAGAGGGTTCCCATGTCCGACTGGCGATCTGAAACAATAAACCGTGTCTTTATAGGTTATTCTAGGAGACGTGACACCAAGTGTTCTGAAAAACGAGGCGTCGTACGTCCTGAAAGACTAGGCGCTGAGCGATCTAGCAAAATTATCTACATTATGCTGCTCGGCGCATACGGCTAAAAGAATTCCGTTCAGAGGGTTCTCATGGTCGGACTGGCAATCTGGAACAATAAACCGTGTCTATATAGGTTACAGTATTCTAAAAGACGTGATGCCGAGTGTCCTGGAAGACGAGGCGCCGAATGTTCTGAAAGACTAGGCGCCGAGCGATCTAGAAAAATTATCTACATTATGCTGCTCGGCGCATACGGTTAAAAGAATTCCGTTCAGAAGGTTCTCATGTCGGACTGGCGATCTGAAACAATAAACCGTGTCTATATAGGTTATTCTAGAAGACGTGACACCGAGTGTTCTGAAAAACGAGGCGTCGAACGTCCTGAAAGACTAGGCGCTGAGCGATCTAGCAAAATTATCTACATTATGCTGCTCGGCGAATACGGTTAAAAGAATTCCGTTCAGAGGGTTCTCATGTCGGACTGGCAATCTGAAACAATAAACCGTATCTATATAGGTTATTCTAGAAGACGTGACGCCGAGCGTCCTGAAAGATGAGGCGCTGAACGTCCTGAAAGACTAGGCGCCGAGCAATCTAGCAAAATTATCTACATTATGCTGCTCGGCGCATACGGTTAAAAGAATTCCGTTCAGAGGGTTCTCATGTCCGACTGGCAATCTGAAACAATAAACCGTGTCTATGTAGGTTATTCTAGAAGACATGTCGCCGAGTGTCCTGAAAGACAAGGCGCCGAACGTCCTGAAAGACTAGGCGCCGAGAGATCTAGCAAAATTATCTACATTATGCAGCTCGGCGCATACGGTTCAAAGAATTCCGTTCAGAGGGTTCTCATGTCCGACTGGCGATCTAAAACAATAAACTGTGTCTATATAGGTTAGTCTAGAAGACGTGACGCAGAGTGTTCTGAAAGACGAGGTGCCGCACGTCCTGAAAGACTAGGCGCCGAACGATCTAGCAAAATTATCTACCTTATGCTGCTCGTCGCGTACGGTTACAAGAATTCCGTTCAGAGGGTTTTCATGGCCGACTGGCGATTTGAAACAATAAACCGTGTCTATATAGGTTATTCTAGAAGACGTGACGCAGTGTCCTAAAATACGAGGTGCTGAATGTCATGAAAGACTAGGCGCCGAGCGATCTAGCAAAATTATGTACATTATGCTGCTCGGCACGTACGGTTAAAAGAATTCCATTAAGAGGGGTCTCATGGCCGACTGGTGCTCTGAAACAATAAACCGTGTCTATATAGGTTATTTTAGAAGACGTGACGCCGAGCCTCCTTAAATAAGAGGCGCTGAACGTCCTGAAAGACTAGGCGCTGAGCGATCTAGCAAAACTATCTACATTATGCTGCTTGGTGCGTACAGTTAAAAGAATTCCATTCAGAGGGTTCTCATGTCCGACTGGCGAAATGAAACAATAAACCATGTCTATATAGGTTACTCTAGAAGACGTGACACTGAGTGTCCTGAAAGACGAGGCGCCGAACGTCCAGAAAGACTACGCGCCGAGCGATCTAGCAAAATTATCTACATTATGCTGCTCGGCACGTACGGTTAAAATAATTCCATTCAGAGGGTTCTCATGGCCGACTGGTGCTCTGAAACAATAAACAGTGTCTATATAGGTTATTCTAAAAGACGTGACGCTGAGCGTCCTAAAATACGAGGCGCTGAATGTCTTGAAAGACTAGGCGCCGAGCGATCTATCAAAATTATCTACATTATGCTGCTCGGCGCGTACGGTTAAAAGAATTCCGTTCAGAGGGTTCTCATGTCCGACTGGCGATCTGAAACAATAAACCGTGTCTATATAGGTTATTCTAGAAGACGTGACGCCGAGTGTCCTGAAAGACGAATTGCCGAACGTCCTGAAAGACTAGGTGCTGAGCGATCTAGCAAAATTATCTACATTATGCTGCTCGGCACGTACGGTTAAAAGAATTCCGTTCAGAGGGTTCTCATGGTCGACTGGTGCTCTGAAACAATAAACCGTGTCTATATAGGTTATTCTAGACGACGTGACACTGAGCGTCCTAAAATACGAGGCGCTGAATGTCTTGAAAGACTAGGCGCCGAGCGATCTATCAAAATTATCTACATTATGCTGCTCAGCGCGTACGGTTAAAAGAATTCCGTTCAGAGGGTTCTCATGGTCGACTGGTGCTCTGAAACAATAAACCGTGTCTATATAGGTTATTCTAGAAGACGTGACGCCGAGTGTCCTGAAAGACGAATTGCCGAACGTCCTGAAAGACTAGGTGCTGAGCGATCTAGCAAAATTATCTACATTATGCTGCTCGGCACGTACGGTTAAAAGAATTCCGTTCAGAGGGTTCTCATGTCCGACTGGCGATCTGAAACAATAAACTGTGTCTACCGTATATAGGTTATTCTAGAAGACGTGACACCGAGTGTCCTGAAAAACGAGGCGTCGAACATCCTGAAAGACTAGGCGCCGAGCAATCTAGCAAAATTATCTACATTATGCTGCTCGGCGCATACGTTTAAAAGAATTCCGTTCAGAGGGTTCTCATGTCCGACTGGCAATCTGAAACAATAAACCGTGTCTATATAGGTTATTCTAGAAGACGTGACGCCGAGTGTCCTGAAAGACGAGGCGCCGAATGTCCTGAAAGACTAGGCGCCGAGCGATCTAGCAAAATTATCTACATTATGCTGCTCGGCGCATACGGTTAAAAGAATTCCGTTCAGAGGGTTCTCATGTCCGACTGGCAATCTGAAACAATAAACCGTGTCTATATAGGTTATTCTAGACGACGTGACACCGAGCGTCCTAAAATACGAGGCACTGAATGTCTTGAAAGACTAGGCGCCGAGCGATCTAGCAAAATTATCTACATTATGCAGCTCGGCGCATACGGTTCATAGAATTCCGTTCAGAGGGTTCTCATGTCCGACTGGCGATCTGAAACAATAAACTGTGTCTATATAGGTTAGTCTAGAAGACGTGATGCAGAGTGTTCTGAAAGACGAGGTGCCGCACGTCCTGAAAGACTAGGCGCCGAGCGATCTAGCAAAATTATCTACCTTATGCTGCTCGTCGCGTACGGTTAAAAGAATTCCGTTCAGAGGGTTTTCATGGCCGACTGGCGATTTGAAACAATAAACCGTGTCTATATAGGTTATTCTAGAAGACGTGACGCAGAGTGTCCTAAAATACAAGGCGCTGAATATCTTGAAAGACTAGGCGCCGAGCGATCTAGCAAAATTATGTACATTATGCTGCTCGGCACGTACGGTTAAAAGAATTCCTTTAAGAGGGGTCTCATGGCCGACTGGTGCTCTGAAACAATAAACCGTGTCTATATAGGTTATTCTAGAAGACGTGACGCCGAGCCTCCTTAAATAAGAGGCGCTGAACGTCCTGAAAGACTAGGCGCTGAGCGATCTAGCAAAACTATCTACATTATGCTGCTTGGTACATACGGTTAAAAGAATTCCGTTCAGAGGGTTCTCATGTCCGACTGGCGATCTGAAACAATAAACCGTGTCTATATAGGTTATTCTAGAAGACGTGACGCCGAGTGTCCTGAAAGACGAATTGCCGAACGTCCTGAAAGACTAGGCGCTGAGCGATCTAGCAAAATTATCTACATTATGCTGCTCGGCACGTACGGTTAAAAGAATTCCGTTCAGAGGGTTCTCATGGTCGATTGGTGCTCTGAAACAATAAACCGTGTCTATATAGGTTATTCTAGACAACGTGACACCGAGCGTCCTAAAATACGAGGCGCTGAATGTCTTGAAAGACTAGGCGCCGAGCGATCTAGCAAAATGATCTACATTATGCTGCTTGGCGTGTACGGTTAAAAGAATTCCGTTCAGAGGGTTCTCATGTCCGACTGGCGATCTGAAACAATAAACTGTGTCTATATACGTTATTCTAGAAGACGTTACACTGAGTGTCCTGAAAAATGAGGCGTCGAACATCCTGAAAGACTAGGCGCCGAGCAATCTAGCAAAATTATCTACATTATGCTGCTCGGCGCATACGGTTAAAAGAATTCCGTTCAGAGGGTTCTCATGTCCGACTGGCAATCTGAAACAATAAACCGTGTCTATATAGGTTATTCTAGAAGACGTGACGCCAAGTGTCCTGAAAGATGAGGCGCCGAATGTCCTGAAAGACTAGGCGCTGAGCAATCTAGCAAAATTATCTACATTATGCTGCTCGGCGCATACGGTTAAAAGAATTCCGTTCAGAGGGTTCTCATGTCCGACTGGCAATCTGAAACAATAAACCGTGTCTATATAGGTTATTCTAGACGACATGACACCGAGCGTCCTAAAATACGAGGCGCTGAATGTCTTGAAAGACTAGGCGCCGAGCGATCTAGCAAAATTATCTACATTATGCAGCTCGGCGCATACGGTTCAAAGAATTCCGTTCAGAGGGTTCTCATGTCCGACTGGCGATCTGAAACAATAAACTGTGTCTATATAGGTTAGTCTAGAAGACGTGACGCAGAGTGTTCTGAAAGACGAGGTGCCGCAAGTCCTGAAAGACTAGGCGCCGAGCGATCTAGCAAAATTATCTACCTTATGCTGCTCGTCGCGTACGGTTAAAAGAATTCCGTTCAGAGGGTTTTCATGGCCGACTGGCGATTTGAAACAATAAACCGTGTCTATATAGGTTATTCTAGAAGACGTGACGCAGAGTGTCCTAAAATACGAGGCGCTGAATGTCATGAAAGACTAGGCGCCGAGCGATCTAGCAAAATTATGTACATTATGCTGCTCGGCACGTACGGTTAAAAGAATTCCATTAAGAGGGGTCTCATGGCCGACTGGTGCTCTGAAACAATAAACCGTGTCTATATAGGTTATTCTAGAAGACGTGACGCCGAGCCTCCTTAAATAAGAGGCGCTGAACGTCCTGAAAGACTAGGCGCTGAGCGATCTAGCAAAACTATCTACATTATGCTGCTTGGTGCGTACAGTTAAAAGAATTCCATTCAGAGGGTTCTCATGTCCGACTGGCGATCTGAAACAATAAACCATGTCTATATAGGTTACTCTAGAAGACGTGACGCTGAGTGTCCTGAAAGACGAGGCGCCGAACGTCTAGAAAGACTACGCGCCGAGCGATCTAGCAAAATTATCTACATTATGCTGCTCGGCACGTACGGTTAAAAGAATTCCATTCAGAGGGTTCTCATGGCCGACTGGTGCTCTGAAACAATAAACAGTGTCTATATAGGTTATTCTAGAAGACGTGACGCTGAGCGTCCTAAAATACGAGGCGCTGAATGTCTTGAAAGACTAGGCGCCGAGCGATCTATCAAAATTATCTATATTATGCTGCTCGGCGCGTACGGTCAAAAGAATTCCGTTCAGAGGGTTCTCATGTCCGACTGGCGATCTGAAACAATAAACCGTGTCTATATAGGTTATTCTAGAAGACGTGACGCCGAGTGTCCTGAAAGACGAATTGCCGAACGTCCTGAAAGACTAGGCGCTGAGTGATCTAGCAAAATTATCTACATTATGCTGCTCGGCACGTACGGTTAAAAGAATTCCGTTCAGAGGGTTCTCATGGTCGATTGGTGCTCTGAAACAATAAACCGTGTCTATATAGGTTATTCTAGACGACGTGACACCGAGCGTCCTAAAATACGAGGCTCTGAATGTCTTGAAAGACTAGGCGCCGAGCGATCTAGCAAAATGATCTACATTATGCTGCTTGGCGTGTACGGTTAAAAGAATTCCGTTCAGAGGGTTCTCATGTCCGACTGGCGATCTGAAACAATAAACTGTGTCTACAGTATATAGGTTATTCTAGAAGACGTGACACCGAGTGTCCTGAAAAACGAGGCGTCGAACATCCTGAAAGACTAGGCGCCGAGCAATCTAGCAAAATTATCTACATTATGCTGCTCGGCGCATACGCTTAAAAGAATTCCGTTCAGAGGGTTCTCATGTCCGACTGGCAATATGAAACAATAAACCGTGTCTATATAGGTTATTCTAGAAGACGTGACGCCGAGTGTCCTGAAAGACGAGGCGCCGAACGTCCTGAAAGACTAGGCGCCGAGCGATCTAGCAAAATTATCTACCTTATGCTGCTCGACGCGTACAGTTAAAAGAATTCCATTCAGAGGGCTCTCATGGCCGACTGGCGATCTGAAACAATAAACCGTGTCTATATAGGTTATTCTAGAAGACGTGACGCCGAGTGTCCTGAAAGACGAGGCGCCAAACGTCCTGAAAGACTAGGCATCGAGCGATCTAGCAAAATTATCTACATTATGCTGCTCGGCGCGTATGGTTAAAAGAATTCCGTTCAGAGGGTTCTCATGGCCGACTAGTGCTCTGAAATAATAAACCGTGTCTATATAGGTTATACTAGAAGACGTGACGCCGAGTGTCCTGAAAGACGAGGCGCTGAACGTCCTGAAAGACTAGGCGATGAGCGATCTAGCAAAATTATCTACATTATGCTGCTTGGCGCGTACAGTTAAAAGAATTCCGTTCAGAGGGTTCTTATGTCCGACTGGCGATCTGAAACAATAAACCGTGTCTATGTAGGTTATTCTAGAAGACGTGACGCCGAGTGTCCTGAAAGACGAGGCGCCGAACGTCCTGAAAGACTAGGCGCCGAACGATCTAGCAAAATTATCTACATTATGCTGCTCGGCGCGTACGGTTAAAAGAATTTCATTCAGAGGGTTCTCATGGCTGATTGGTTCTCTGAAACAATAAACCGTGTCTATATAGGTTATTCTAGAAGACGTGACGCCGAATGTCCTGAAATACGAGGAGCTGAATGTCTTGAAAGACTAGGCGCCGAGTGATCTAGCAAAATTATCTACATTATGCTGCTCGGCACATACGGTTAAAAGAATTCCGTTCAGAGGGTTCCTATGTCCGACTGGCGATCTGAAACAATAAACCGTGTCTATATAGGTTATTCTAGAAGACGTGACGCCGAGTGTCCTGAAAGACGAGGCGCCGAACGTCCTGAAAGACTAGGCGCTGAGCGATCTAGCAAAATTATCTACATTATGCTGCTTGGCGCGTACAGTTAAAAGAATTCCGTTCAGAGGGTTCTCATGGCCGACTAGTGCTCTGAAACAATAAACCGTGTCTATATAGGTTATACTAGAAGACGTGACGCCGAGTGTCCTGAAAGACGAGGCGCCGAACGTCCTGAAAGACTAGGCGCTGAGCGATCTAGCAAAATTATCTACATTATGCTGCTCGGCGCGTACGGTTAAAAGAATTCCGTTCAGAGGGTTCTCATGTTTGACTGGGGATCTGAAACAATAAACAGTGTCTATATACTGTAGGTTATTCTAGAAGACGTGATGCCGAGTGACCTGAAAGACGAGGCGCTGAACGTCCTGAAAGACTAGGCGCCGAGCGATCTAGCAAAATTATCTACATTATGCTACTCAGCGTGTACGGTTAAAAGAATTCCATTCAGAGGGTTCTCATGACCGACTGGTGCTCTGAAACAATAAACCGTGTCTATATAGGTTATTCTAGAAGACGTGACGCTGAGCGTCCTAAAATACGAGGCGCTGAATGTCTTGAAAGACTAGGCGACGAGCGATCTAGCAAAATGATCTACATTATGCTGCTCGGCGTGTACAGTTAAACGAGTTCCATTCAGAGGGTTTTCATGGCCGACTAGCGCTCTAGGACAATAAACGGATTTTGAGCGAAGCGAAAAATCTATTTTTGGGTGAGATAGCCATGGCGTCCTGATGGAAGGTTCCTGTTTGGTAGCTTCCTTGGGTATAAGACTACTAAGATATTCCCAGAGAATTTAACCACAGGTTATCACAGAATTCTAACTTCTGGAGCGAGTATCTCAAAGGTTTCCCTTTAAGACATCGTAATACAACAGGGGACACGCATGTCTGATCGTGCCACATAGCTATCTCCACCCCGAACAGAGTTAACGCTTCGGTGTGTAAGGGCTGAGAATAGCTGGGAGCCGTTCCACAGCTAATCTCACTCGTGGCTACTACTGATACTCGAGACGTAAACAAACGGACGCCATTGCTCTAATGACGTCACGCGCGTCTTTATCCTGGCGCCAGTTGCTGCCCATCACCATGATACAATTGTGTAGGGTGGGAACAAACTGAACGAAGTAGTAGGGAGGGTCCATCAGGACGCCATGGCTATCTCACCCAAAAATAGATTTTTCGCTTCGCTCAAAATCCGTTTTTTGGGCTCAAGCCATGGCGTCCTGATGGAAGAGTACCAGAGAATCAATGTATCGTGGTAGATTTTCCCCCAGAGTTAAGTGCCTAGGCATTGACAAAACAGCAAAGTAATCTTAGGTAAGAACCATAGGAACAAAGTATCCTGCCCCCCATTGGTAGGAAGTTCCCATGGGCTATGCCGACGTCAAAGTGGTATTGAAGGGCTATTCATCTTGACAGAAGAACTTTTAAGAACTTAGAGATGAAGCAGAATGTTTGATATTTGTATAGGAACATTCTGAAGTAGGCCAGTGGTGGTTGGGCACTGTGTGTATAGTTCATCTCCTGATTATTTGAAGTAAGTATTCGTGTAGGAACCTTACTGAGACAAGGTGAATATAATTTAGGATTAGACATCATAAATTCTTCATGACCATATGAAAGGAGGAATAAATAAAACTATGACAGTATGTATTTCATAGTAAGTAGGAGCTGAAAGAGACGCATAAGTAATAAAATAGAAATTTTATTTCACAATGCAGAAATTAAATAATTTACAGCAAAAGTAAAGTTCATTTACAGTAATAATAATGTACATAGAAATAAAGGCTTGCTCTTGAGTCTGAAAAGGAATTTCAGGATTAGTAGGTACTCGTTCTCGAGGAACGCAAGTCTTTAAACAACACATCATGCTCAAGGCATGCGGCACTTGTGTGACACTATGACATTTCACCTGGGATAAGAACAGTTATAAAAGCACTAAGTGTTTTTAGACATCACTATGAATCACTCGAGGGTCAACATAGGCACCCGAAGAGTTAGAGTCCCAAGTAACTCACTGTTCTACGCAGAGTTAGGTGCAGGTTTCATAACACTACCTGCGGCTACCACAAAATGTTTGATTTCGTGCACTTGTTTCGCATAATGTTTAAAGAAAACTCGCGAGGACTTCCAGCCCGTAAAGTTTTTAAGGCTCTCAAAGTCCATGCTCTGAAAGAAGTTCAGAGAAGATGCCACTTTTCTAGGATCATGACCAGCGGGTGTACTGTTCGGATCCGCTCTGCGAATGAAGTA
Source organism: Palaemon carinicauda (assembly GCF_036898095.1). NCBI lineage: Eukaryota > Metazoa > Arthropoda > Malacostraca > Decapoda > Palaemonidae > Palaemon > Palaemon carinicauda. The sequence continues at coordinate 262,740,835 of NC_090725.1, read as the reverse complement.
GGTGATTTTCGCTCTTAATTGTTTCAGTGACAGGTCGCTGCCCGATGTTTCTCCTTTGAAGAGTTGGCCTCCACCAAAGTTCGAAGTTCTGCGAAGATAGACCTTGAGACTCTCTACTGGACATAGAGAGACATCCTCCTTCAGGGGGCATATTCTCCAAGGGCCCCATCTTTTGGTGGGTAATTCATTTTTGGCGAGAAACGTCGGATCAGGGGAGAGGGTCACTTCTCCTGAATCAGCAAACAGGATGTGTCCCTCTTCTCTTGATAATGCCACTATTTCGCTGACTCGAGCTCCCGAGGCGAGAGCAAATAAAAATATAACTTTCTGAGTCAGATCCTTGAGGGGGCATGAATCATTGTCCAAGTTGGAGGCGAAATGGAGCACCTTGTCTAGTGACCAGGAGATCGGTTTCGGAGGGGGTGCTGGGCGTAGGCGAGCACATGCTTTCGGCAATTTGTTAAAGATGTCGTTGGACAGATCAATTTGGAAAGCATATAGAATTGGTCTAGTCAAAGCCGATTTGCAGGTTGAAATCGTATTGGCTGCTAATCCTTGTCCATGAAGGTGAATGAAGAAGGACATACAGAAATCAATGGTGATTTCTTTAGGATTTTTTTCTTTAACAAAGGAGACCCATTTCCTCCAGGATGATTCATATTGCCGTCTCGTGGATTCGGTCTTGTATTCCTCTAGGAAGTCTAGACTTTTCTTCGAGATCCCAAACCTCTTCTTTGCGGCAAGGGAGAGAAAATCATGAGATGAAGGTCCTTGATTTTCGATGATGAAGCGAAGACAGTCGACTTCTGTACTTGTTGAGAGAGAACTGGGCCCGGGAGAGGGATCAGCTTGGGCTGCAGCTCCAGGACCAGGGGGTACCAGTTGCTCCGGGGCCACTTGGGAGCCACTAGGGCCGCTGTCCCTTTGAAGGTTCTCAATTTGGAGAGGACTTTCAACAGAAGGTTGGTGGGAGGGAACAGGTATATCTTCGACCATCTGTTCCAGTCCAGTGACATGGCGTCCACCGCTTCTGCTTTGGGGTCCTCGTACGGGGCTACGTACAGAGGAAGTTGATTGTTGTCGCTCGTTGCAAAGAGATCTATCTGAAGTTCTGGGACTTGATGAGAGATGAAGGAGAATGATCTTGCGTCTAGAGACCATTCCGACTCTATCGGGTTTGTCCGAGATAGAGCATCCGCTGTCACGTTGCGGAATCCTTGTAGGTGAACTGCAGACAGGTGCCACTTCTTCTTCTCCGCCAGACGGAAGATTGGGAGAAGCACCTGATTTATCTGGGGCGATCTTGAGCCTTGGCGATTGAGACAACGAACTACCACCGAGTTGTCTAGGGTTAGACGGATGTGGATCGAGGGCGGCGGGGATAGCTTCTTCAGAGTAAGAAGGACCGCCATGGCCTCCAAGATGTTTATGTGGAACGTCTTGAATAGTGGAGACCAGGTCCCTTGAGCTTGTTTCAGGTGGGAGTGACCTCCCCAGCCCTCCAGTGAGGCATCCGTGTGGATGTTGAGTGATGGAGGAGGGTGTTGGAGAGGAATGGACCTTTTCAGGGCCATTGCTTCCGACCACGGCTTTAGGAGGCGTCGAAGTCTGTTTGGAAGCCGTCTCTTGAGGTCTCTTCGAGCGATGGATGCCGATCGTCTCCAGACTCCCGCGGCATCCTTTAGCTGTGCACGAAGCACTGGGTTTGTCACTGAGGCGAATTGTAGAGAGCCTAGAACTCGTTCCTGCTGTCGTCTTGAAATGCGTTTGGATTTCAATAGTCGCTTGACAGACCCTGCTATTTCCTTCCTTTTCTTCTGGGGGATGGAAAGGCGGTGTGACTGAAGATTCCAGTGGATTCCCAGCCACTGAAACTTCTGAGCCGGAGAGAGGCGAGATTTCTTCTCGTTGATCTTGAATCCCAGGTGTTCTAGGTACTGGGTAACTTCGTCGCAAGACTTTGTACACTCTTCGGGCGATGGAGCCTAGACTAGCCAGTCGTCGAGGTAGGCCATCACCTGGACGTTTCTTAGGCGGAGCTGTTGTACTATGGCATCCGCCAGCTTTGTGAAGATCCGAGGGGCCACATTGAGGCCGAATGGCATGGCCCGGAAGGCGTAGCTTTTTCTTTGGAGTCGAAATCCTAGGTAGGAGGAAGCGTGATGGTTCATTGGAATGTGCCAATAGGCATCCGCCAGGTCTATAGAGACCGTGTAGGAACCTTGAGGCAGAAGGGTCCTTATTTGTTGAAGCGTCAGCATCTTGAATTTGTTGTTCTCTATGAACTTGTTGAGGGGGGATAAGTCCAGAATGACTCTGAGCTTGTCTGAGTCCTTCTTGGGAACGCAAAACAGTCTCCCTTGGAACCTGGTGGACTTTACCTTCCTTATCACCTTCTTGTTCAAGAGGTCTAGAACGTATTCTTCCAGGATGGGGGTCGATTGTTGAAAGAACCGCTGGAAGATTGGGGGTGGTTGCACCCAACTCCAGCCTAGACCGTTCTTGATGATGCTGTGTGCCCAAGGATCGAAGGTCCAACGATCCTGGAATTGGCGGAGTCTTCCTCCCACCGGAAGCACTTCATTGCTTCTGGTGTCCCGAGGACTTGTTGCCTCGGCCGCTAGCTCCCTTTCCTCCTCTACCTCTGGAGGGACGACGAGAGGCGTCTCTGCTTGCACCCCTGGACGAGCCTCTACCTCTGGCATGAAAGGTAGTGGATGGCTGCTCAAAGGCAGGGGTGAAGACCGGTGACTGTGACAACACCGGTTGGGGGACCAATTGAAAGGTCTGTTGTGGTTGGGCAACCACTTGGGAGGTAGCGGGTCCCGGAAACTGACGTCGTTGTTGACGTTGCTGGGGTTTTGGCTTCTGAGGTTTCCTCTTAGGCTGAGGTCCATCGTCCTGAGAGGTTTTCCTTTTTCTGGACATGCCCCACTTGTGGAGAAGGTTCCTATTCTCCGTGGCGGCTCTGTCAGTTATTTCCTTGACAAGGTCAGAAGGAAACAGGTGCTTTCCCCAGATGTTGGAGGAAATCAGCCTCCGGGGTTCGTGTTTCACGGTGGCACCGACAAACACGAATTCACGACAGGCTCTACGAGCCTTTATGAAATGGTACAAGTCCTTCATTACTGTGAGTAAGTGGGATTTGGCCAGTACCATGTAGTGATCAGGTACTGCTGTGTCACAGGCCATAACTTCAAGTTGGACTTGATGAGAAAGAGATGCCGCAAGCCTCTCCTTCGTGTCTTGTTCCCGGCGAAGGAGGTGATCATTGAGCTTAGGGAGGTCTTCATTAAACTGACGTCCGGCGACGTCAGGATCGAGCCTACCCACGACGAAAGTATGTTGGACATCTTTCCATTGTCTAGTGTCAGGGGGTGTCACGATGGAGAAGGGTCTGCACTCCTCCAGTGCAGGGCAGGGTTTTCCTTCTTCCGCCGCTTTAAGGCATGCAGCCAAGGCCTTTTCCAAAAAGGGGAGAATCGCAGTGTCAGGTGCGACATATGTAGGATGCTTCTTGCTCAATGCAGGAAGCTTAGAGCAGGTAAAGCCCCTGCTCTTAAATGCGGAGGCTAGCATAGCCTGGGCCTTTGCGAGATCGAACACTATCTCTTCTTTAGGTTCGGTCTCCTCCTTCGAGGCAGGTTCGGAACGAAGCCGGACGTAACAGTCCGGGTAGGCCTCGAAGCTTGGGAAGAACTCCACATCTTCCAACGGGACCGTGCCGATTTTGTCACTAACAAAGATCCTGCCGGTCGCAATAACCATATGCTCTGCATACCTCCACGGGTTGGCATGAGAGCAAGCTGGGAGATCCTTGACCGAGATCTTCTTCGGGTCTCTGGATCCAATCATCGACCTGATGGACTCCTGGTTCTCCTTCAGTCTGTCGTCCATGACAGCTCTAATCAGTCGGATCAGTTCTTGGGTAGAAGAGGAAGGATCCGGGGTCGAGGAGGTAGACGGAATGGACATTTCCGTCGGTGTAGGAGTAGGCGGAGGGATGGACGAGGGAGTAGCTCCAATCTCCGACTCGGTGTATTCCACCTTGTCTTCGTCCTCTTCGGCTCCTTGAGCCATAAGCGTCTTCTCCGTGTCTTCCGAGACGTCAGAGATCTGTTCATCATCCTCGGAATCTAAACGACACTCGTGCATGGACTGAGCCATGACCACATCAGGTTCCACCGTAATTTGGACAGTGGGGATTGCTTCCTTTGGAACCACTGAGTCAGGGGAGGCCTTAGGGAACAACAGGGACCTCAGTTCTTCGGTGGCCAGGTACGGTCCAGTAGCATTTCTCTGAAAACCACGCACCCACTTGCGCAGTTTTTCGCGAGCAATGTCTCTAACCTCCGCTGAGGGAGGGTTATGGAAGGCCTCAACTAGGTAGGCCTGGCAGACCGTACATTCCAGTGGATTCCAGAACTTCCAATCCCCTTTCTTGTCTGAGCAAGGGGCGTGAGTCCTGCACGCCGTATGTCCGTAAAACTGCGAGCGTTTCACAGCACAGTAGGCGAAGTCACACTTCATCTGCTCCTCCTGTGGAAGAAAGAGAAAATGAGTATGGGGGAGTCATAGGAATGGCTCTTAAATTAAGTTAATATTAATCATTAATCTTAACTTAAAGAAGGTGTGATGCATAGGGAATGAAACAGTAAAGGAGAACACGCTCCATGCATCTCGCCCGGCTGGTTACCATAGGCTTGGTCCTGGGATAATCCAAATGACCGAGATCATTGGATATAGTTTCCTAGGATTCCCATTATATTGGAACTCCATGGAAAGCCAAGGACAAGGTTGGGATCGAATTCATTCGGTTCCCAGTTAAGAGCCAGAAGGCCTCATTAAGGGTACTGCTTCTGGCAACCAGCCGCGCTAAGATGCACATAGCATGCTGGAAATAGAAGAATGCAAAGAGACAGCATGATCACTAATAGAGCAGTACTAGGTACTGATCTTAAAAGCAAAGCAGCTTATCTATTTGCAATGTAGGGCTATCTTAGTCTTATGATAGCTACAGAGAGGGGGTGCAAGTATTCTTGACGCCTCCGGGGCATCCGGCAAGCCGCCGGCACGCCGGAGCTCGCTCCAGCGTAGATTCTGGCACTAGAACAGACAATTTTCAAAGTCAGTTAGGTACCAGGATGGCGGCCGCCGGCACAACGGCGGCACGCCGGCAGGGAGCGGCGGCTCCGGCAGCCGGAGGATGCCGGATTGGTGACTGGGGTAAGGATGGTACAGGTAGTATCGGGTTGCCGGCAGTATATGCCGGCACTCCGGAGATCGACCGGCAAGCGGACGATTAGATAGGAGTAGGAAAGCTGCCGGTAGTAGCCGGCGGCAGCCGGCAGTCCCTCGGTACACGGGGGGCTGGCGGCAAGGGTAGGGAAGTCACCAAGAGGGAGGCAGGTATTGCCGACAGTAGAGGCGGCAAGAGACCGGCACCCGGATAGATAGAGAGACAGGGGGAGGGGGGAAAGGATGCAGGAAGTACCTTCAGGGTTCCAGACATCCCTCCCCCTCCCTGAGGGGGTGTACCCATGATAGAGACAGGCTCTAGCATCCATAAGCAGGGGTCACTAGGGACCGGGAGCAGGTAGCCCAAGGGAGGACTAGGGAACACCCAAGAGGGGGGGGGGGAGGCTCCCCTATGCAGAGCTACACTAGTAACTAACCTTATAGGACACTATGAAGGTATATGTACCAGAGCGGACAGCACAGGGAAGCTCGGGTAGCCCTACTCATCCACCCTAAGGAGGATTTGTAGGACAGGGGACAGATGAGTATAAACTAACCTAAGCATAGGCTAGGCTATACAAGAGATAGGTGGGGAGGGAGAAGAGAGAGGTCTTCCCAGGAAGGGTTTCTGTACCAGAGCGGTCACAAAGGGAAGGGAGGACACTCCCTAACCTAAGATAAGGCTGATCGGCTAAAACGGTGCAAGAGTACAGTTTCAGCATGGAACAGAGAAACCTTCCTAACCCGGCCTAGATCAGGGCTAAAAGTCCTGAACTAGGCAAGGAAGAAGACATATCGCTATCGCAGGAAAGTCATAGACTATCCTAGCCATAGAGGTAGGCTAGCCTAACCTCACTCTCAGACGCAATCCTAAAGGGGGTTCATTCCTTTAGGGAGGACTGAGAGGCGATATAAATACTCTATTAGACAATTAATCCCTTTACTCAGAAAAGGGATCAAGGCTAAATAGAGGGAGTGCCAAGGCAGGGGATGAAGGAAGCATATAGGGGTCCGAAGGTTAGGTTAGGCTAGAAAGAATCACTGACTAGCCTATCCCCTATATGGTCCCTGAAGGCGAAAACATTTGCATCACTAGTCAAAAGTATTGTAAAATAATAATGCCACTATCTTCATAACTTAGTCTAGGATCACTAATAAATCATGCATGAACACTTGTATGTAGGCTCCTGGCCTGGGGGCTATAGTAGCCGACTGGTATGAGGTCAATCGATGACCGAAAAAAGCGTCTAAACACGATATAAAAGTTCCTAGCTATGAAGACTAAATAAACTAATGTATTCGATTAGTATATAATGCCGGAAGCGTTGTTGTGGCTAACTAAATAAGACATGCAAAACAACAACGACGCCATAAAATGGCGGGTCCGGTAGAGGCACAGCTCTGCCACAAAACATCAATTATTTCGCGAAATAATATTTACTTTACGGCCAGAGCTTAATTAAACAATACTGGAACCTTGTACTCAACTTTCCAGAAGAAGGCGAGGCTGAAGGTAACGACATAGCGAAGATGCAAAGCGATAAAGTTAACACAAGGGAAAATCCGTCTAAGTAGGGCAGCTACTAAACAAAGGATGAAGACGCGCGTGACGTCATTAGAGCAATGGCGTCCGTTTGTTTACGTCTCGAGTATCAGTAGTAGCCACGAGTGAGATTAGCTGTGGAACGGCTCCCAGCTATTCTCAGCCCTTACACACCGAAGCGTTAACTCTGTTCGGGGTGGAGATAGCTATGTGGCACGATCAGACATGCGTGTCCCCTGTTGTATTACGATGTCTTAAAGGGAAACCTTTGAGATACTCGCTCCAGAAGTTAGAATTCTGTGATAACCTGTGGTTAAATTCTCTGGGAATATCTTAGTAGTCTTATACCCAAGGAAGCTACCAAACAGGAACCTTCCATCAGGACGCCATGGCTTGAGCCCAAAAAACCGTGTCTATATAGATTATTCTTGTAAGACGTGGTGCCGAGCGTCCTGAAAGACGAGGCGTCGAACGTCCTGAAAGACTAGGCACCGAGCGATCTAGCAAAATGATCTACATTATGCTGCTTGGTGCGTACGGTTAAAAGAGTTCCGTTCAGATGGTTCTCATGGCCAACTGGTGCTCTGGGACAAAAAACCATGTTTATATAGGTTATAGTATTGCTATTATCAGCATATGTGATGCAATACAAGACTCAAATAGCAGTGTTAGAGACTATCCCATGCAAGGGCGAGCGTTCTGGCAACGACAACCGGAACGCTCGAGGTGACGTCTGCTCTAGAACTACAACGAGGCTCTCTCTCGTTTCCTTTCGCCGAATGACATTCCTTCTCCCATGGGAGCTCTGAAGAGGTCTAAGGCTAGGATAACGATAGAACCGAACATACGCATCCTCCACTGCTGAAAAAATTCACTGTACTAATTTAGCACTGAAATTTGCACTTACACTCTTACACAAAAGACTAAGCCCTGCCCATGTGAGAGATCTTACTCTCAGCCAAGGACTTGAAAATGAATGCAAAATAATTCATTTCTTGTTCATACAAATTATAACAAAATATTTTAATAAAAAATTACACTGATATTTTTTATTGTAAAATAAATATTTGAACACACTAAACCGTCCGTTACATATAACTATCAGGTCGACGTCACATCCTGGAGGACGCTCAAAGTCACAACCCGGAGGACGCTGGACGTCACAACCCGGAGGACGATCGACGTCACGTCCCGGAGGACGATCGACATCACGTCCCGGAGGACGCTCGACGTCACAACCCAGAGGACGCTCGACGTCACAACCCGGAGGATGCTCGACGTCACAACCCGGAGGACGCTCGACGTCACGTCCCAGAGGACGCTCGACGTCACAACCTGGAGGACGTTCGTGACCAGGAGGACGTACGACGTCACGTAAAGTTGAATGTATGTACAGTGAACCCTCGCTACTTCGCGGTTCGACAATCGCGGATTCACCACTTCGCGGGGTTTTCCCATAACCCATATATATATACATATCGCGGATTTTCCGGAAAATTCAAAAATACCGCGAAATCTGAAGACAACCAAATACGATATTTTGTTACCTGTAATTCTATTAATACTGTAATTAGTAATATCTGCTCTTAATGATTGTTCATTGCATTACATATGATATATAATTCAGCACAGAAAGAAATAAAACACGAAAAGAGAATGTGATCATACGATAATTCAGTACGTAGTAAAATTAAATCGAACATGAAACGCAAATCAGATGCAGTCATACCATATTAGAATGGTGTGTACTGTAATGGATGTGCTTCTTTTCCATGAATCTTTTGTATGTATACGTACGTAGTACAGTACTGCATCCAATAATATTCTTTGTTGCAAAAATCACATTTCGAATACTGTAAGCGTACGAGAGAGAGAGAGAGAGAGAGAGAGAGAGAGAGAGAGAGAGAGAGAGAGAGAGAGAGAGAGAGAGAGAGGCGTAAAATAGCGTACGTAAATTTTTATTATTATTGTTATTATTATTATTATTGTTGTTGTTGTTAATAAAATTATTATTGTTATTATTATTAATCATTATTATTATTATTATTACTGTACAGTATTATTATCATTATTTATTATTATTACGGTATTGTACTTAATCTACGTACGTTCAGTATGCGCGGGGGCATCTTCTATGAGTAACCAACGCACCATAGTACTGTAAGACGGGTTATGATTGGTTCAAGCGCTGATAGATGACGAATCAAAACTCAAGTTTTGTTATCTAGCCTGTGATTGGTGTTTTGCCCGCATCTTCTACCCGCAGCATCAAAGTTCTCGCGGGGCTGGATCGTTCACTTTCTCTTTCCGCGTATTGCTGAGTAGACGTTCTTAAGTTTGTGAAGTTTAATCTGTGCTGTGTGCGACTGTTTTAAGTTGAACTTTTTGTTGAACTTTCTGTTACAATGCCTCCCAAGCGTTCTGCTTCTAGTAAGGCTGGTAGTGAGCCTAAACGCCACCGAAGGATGATGACGATAGCTGAGAAGGTTACGCTTCTCGACATGTTAAAAGATGGTAGAAGTTACGCGGCCGCCGGCCGCCATTTTGGCATCAACGAATCCACCGTTCGCTACATCAAGAAGGACGAGGCGAACATTAGAAAGACTGCTGCAATCACCTTTAGCAGATCAGCGAAGCGAGTCGTTACAACGCGTAATAAAACGACCGTACGCATGGAAGGTGCTTTAGCTGTGTGGATTGCCGACTGCCGGAAGAAGAACATAGCGTTGGATACGAACACCATCCAAACAAAGGCTTTGAGCTTATATGAGAATTTTGCTGCAAAGGAACCTAAAGACGACGACGGCAACCATGCTGAAGATGATGATGATGCAGATGATCCTCAACCAGGGACATCCACTGATTCCCAGCCTCAGAAACGTTTTTCCGCAAGCAAAGGATGGTTCGCGAAGTTTCAGAAACGCTTCGCCCTGAAAAGCGTTTCCCTGCATGGGGAGTCTGCTTCCGCTGACACTGCCGCTGCTGAAACTTACGTGAACCAGACTTTCAAGAACATTATCGCTGAAGGTGGATACAAGCCGGAACAAGTGTTTAATATGGATGAAACCGGCTTGTTTTGGAAGAGAATGCCGTCGCGAACTTTCCTGTTCAAAGAGGAAGCCAAAGCCTCTGGCTTTAAGGCATTCAAGGATCGCGTTACCCTCGTGATGTGTGGCAATGCTGCTGGATTTTTGTTAAAGCCGGGGCTTATTTATAAGTCGAAAAATCCTCGCGCTTTGAAAAATAAAAATAAGAATCTCCTTCCCGTGTACTGGATGCATAATCAAAAAGCATGGATTACGAAGATGCTGACCTCCAACTGGTTCCACCAGTGTTTCATCCCGCAAGTCCATGAATATCTCTTAGAGAAGGGCTTGCCATTCAAGATCCTTCTCCTTATGGATAACGCTGGTGGACACGCAACTGACCTGTCGCGTGAGGGCGTTCAGGTTGAGTTCCTGCCACCCAACACCACGTCATTAATTCAACCGATGGACCAGGGGGTTATCAGGGCGTTCAAGGCCCTCTACACGAAGAATACCTTGGCGGACCTCGTTGCGTGTGTGGATGCTGCCCAAGATGACGAGAATGAAGATTTCAACTTGAAGGCGTACTGGCGGCAGTACACCATAGCCACGTGCCTGCAGAATATTCAAAAGGCACTTCAAGAGATGAAACCTGCAACCGTGAATGCGAGCTGGAAGAAGCTGTGGCCCGATATTGTTTACGACGACAAGGGATTTACTCCGTCGGAAATCCAACACTCTGCAATACGGAAATCTGTGCAGTTGGCTGCCATAATTGGAGGTGACGGGTTTGGCGACATGACGACTGAAGACGTCGACGAGTTGTTGGACTGCCATTCCCAGCCCCTAACTGACGCAGACCTCGAAGACCTGACGAAATCGGCAAGTGAGGAAGAGAGTGAGGGTACCCAGGAAGAGACCCAAGAAAATGTCGAAGAAACGGGCTTAACATTAGAACGGCTTGCCAAGTTCTGCAACCATATGAAGGAGGCGAAAGAAATGTTACAAGAGTGGGACGAGGATATGGTTCGCTCGATGCAATTCTCAAATAAGGTCGATGACATCATGACTCCCTACAGGATGCTCTTGGATCGAAAAAAGAAGCAGCGGCAACAACTTCCGATCACAATGTTCTTCCAGCCTCGCAAAAAGAGCCAGTTCCTCCTGCTAGTACGCCTTCGGAAGAAATTGAAGAAGTTGAAGAGGTGTCCCAGGAAAAGACACCTCCGTCTGAAGAGACGTAAAATACTATCATTGACTGCACAGTAGAACACATCATCAGCTTCATCATCATCATTTCTACTGTGCAGCAAATTCATCGCCATCGTCATTCAAGTTTTTCTTGAACTTCTTTCGTGGTGAGTACAGTAACAATCTTTATTTTTTACTTTAACCTGTTTTATAGTTTAGTAATGTACGTACTGTATGCATTAAGTTAAAGGGAAGGTTTTAAAAGTCTACATGTTGTAACCTATCATATTTTTTTTGTTTAAAATTTACATTCGTACGTAAAACAATCTCTCTCTCTCTCTCTCTCTCTCTCTCTCTCTCTCTCTCTCTCTCTCTCTCTCTCTCTCTCTCTCTCTCTCTCTCTCTCAAATTGTTTTCCTGCTTTGCTACGTACAAGTACTGTATAATTTATATTTGTAAGGTAACATATTTTGTAAATGCTTTTACTGTAAATACTGTATGTACTGTATCATTATTTATCACTATCATCATGCGCGTTAAATGCCTTGTTTGTTCTGAGCGTGGTTGTTTACTGAGCGTACACGCCGTCGTTTCAGGCGGCGTCATAAAGAAAAAGATTTCATTTGGAAGTCCTAAGAAAAATACGTAAACTAAAACATTGGTAATAAAAAAATCAACATACAGTACTGTATAATCAATATAATCGATGCAAAAACTAACTTATACATATATGTGTACACTAAATGAGTTTGTTTCTTCATTATGATCAGAGATGAACGTAAACAAAACATTGGTTGCCATTTTTTATCGTGCTTTTTAGGTGTTTAGGAAACACATGATATAAAATCGCCTTTAATATTTGTGCCTGTTTTAGTTTAGGGTGCTGTAGTACATGCATTAAGTGTTCTGTACATTAAAGGGTGGTTTGTTAACAGTACTACGTACAAGGGAAGGTTTTAAAAGTCCGAATATACATGTTAAATAAATAGGTAAATATGCTGTCACTACTTCGCGGATTTTCACCTATCGCGCCCGCGTCTGGAACCTATCTACCGCGATAAACGAGGGTTCACTGTATACTTACCCGGTAGAAACTAATAGCTACCGGGAATGAAAGACTAGGCGTGAGATAAATGCTATATGATTCAAATGAACAGATATAGGAGTAACATATATATGTCAACCACCCTTAATTCTTAAGGATTCCCAAAGATAATGATTTGTTACGCTAAAAATGAACAGATATAGCGATCACATATATATATAAGTAAAGAACCCTTAATTAAAAGGGTTCCAAAAATAGCGGTTTACTACACTTTTAATTGGAATATAAACGTGAATATATGAAAAATACTGGCATCCCAACAAAAAAACAACGATATTCAAGAATTGTTGGAAGTGAATTGATTGTCATGAGACTGCGCAGCTTAAAAATTAACAATACGCTATTCTATTAATCTTAAAAAATAGATCGGTGATTAAAAGAACGAATACTAAAAAGACAAAAAATTCTCTTAAAAACAATATAGTCTTTGATATTACAAGTAAAATACTTATTAAAAGTAAGAATTCCTTTCATACTTTACAAGTGCAAAGAAAAGAATATCAACATACTATGTAGTACTATGTAGCTACATCACACGATTGTGACGCAATAGCTTACATCTCACAAGTGTGACGTCATAGATTTGGCGGAAACGATGTCTGCCATCATGTCTCAAAGAGAGTTTACGTTAGTTTACAGTAGGAGGAAAGAACTCCCAACCTACCTGTGTAAAGTGTACACACGATTTTAAAATATCAATACTCAGTAAAAACAACACCTAATCAGCGAAGGCTAAAAGTAAATTGTACATCACCAAAATAACTGTAATATACAGATTACACTGTAATATAATACAGATTACAGCGAGTAAGAATTCCATCGATGTTATCGCTGAGGTGACAGGGAAAATATGAATATCCATGGGATGGTTTCTAGATACCTCGCTAGGGGCGCACAGGTGGTACACCTGGCTATCCAATCAGCGATTAGCGCGAGTTTTATTAATTTTTCTGTCGTGACGTCAGGGACGTAAGCTATATACATAACTACCAGGTAAGTCTTGTGTTTAAAATTTTTGGTTATAATGAAAATCTCACATTACTAGATATAAATATCTAGTAATGTCAAGTCATAAAAATTTCTAGTAGAGTATAAAACATTAAAGCAAGGCCAAAAGAAGACCTATAATTTTCTATACTCCATAATTGGAAACATAGTGAATAGCTTCACTTATCAAAATTCAATCTCAAAAATTGGAAAACCTTGGCAAACTGATACATAAGGATTCATTAACAAATGGATTTTGAAGCGAAGCAAAAAATCTATTTTTGGGTGAGATGGCCATGTCGTCCTGATGGAAGGTTCTTTTAGCTGCTTTCTAAGGGATATTTGGCTACAGTGATACTCCCAGAGAATTGACCATAGGTCTCCAGAATTCTAACTCCTGGCGCGAGTATCCTTAAAATTTCTCTTAAGGATATCGCATATCAGGGGACGTATATCTTGATACGATACATGGCAATCTTCACCTCGAATAGCATTTTTGCTTCAAGGAGGAAGAGTGGTAAAACTGAAGGGGAGCTGTTATCAAGGTTACCCTTCCTCTCGTACTATTACAAGCATTGAGCATGGTGCTACAGATATAGTTGTTTCAGAAGGGATCTTTACCTAAGCCTTTTCTTAGAAAAGAAGGGTGGGTCCATCAGGACGACATGGCCATCTCATCCAAAAATAGATTTTTCGCTTCGCTTCAAAATTCGTTTTTTGGGCTCAAGCCATGTTCTGATAGAAGTTTACCAGAGAATTACTTGAAAGTACTGTATCTGTGAATTTGTAAGTGCCTTAACCTTGGGACAATTTTATATGGTCATCTAGACCATTGAGAAATATGACGTCACCGTTATACGTCATTACCACTAATCATGGAACATTGTTAGGGCTTCCTGCCCCCTGCAGGGAAGTGTCTTGCTACACAGTAAAAAAGGCTCAAGGTTTGTATACAAGTAGGAACAAATATATGTATCAACTAGATCTATTTGTTTCCATGTATTGGTACAATCAGAATAATTTTTACTTAGGAAAATAAGTAAAAGAACTCTGGCTACATTTTTATTTTGCTACTTGAGGGGCGAATTAAGATGCAATTACACTCTTTTTATTCATTTATTTAAGCTGAATGAGTAAATGGGATAACAAGTGTAAAGAACATAAAGGAGAATTATACATTCAACATGTACAGTCAAAGTTTTACTACCTGAAAGGGAAGAAATTAATTAATGCCACTCATAAAACTAAAAAACTTTATCAATATGATATTTTCACCATAAAATAAATTTTTGAACATACTTACCCGCTGGTTATATATAAAATCTATTTTTGGGTGAGATAGCCATGACATCCTGATGAAAGGTTCCTTCAGTAGCTTCCTAAGGGTATATTTGACTACAGTAGATATTCCCAGAGAATTAAAATGTTATTTTTATTAGTAAAATAAATTTTTGAATATACTTACCCGATAATCATGTAGCTGTCAACTCCGTTGCCCGACAGAATTCTATGGAGGGATACGCCAGCTATCACAATACTAGAAGGGGGTGTACTTACCAGCGCCACCTGTGGCCAGGTACTATAGTACTTCTTGTTGACACCTCCTCAATTTTTCCTCGGTCCACTGGTTCTCTATGGGGAGGAAGGGAGGGTCGATTAAATCATGATTATCGGGTAAGTATATTCAAAAATTTATTTTACTAATAAAAATAACATTTTTCAATATTAAACTTACCCGATAATCATGTAGCTGATTCACACCCAGGGGGGTGGGTGAAAACCAGTGTACAAGATTAAAGGATAGCTAAGTATCCCATATTTCATATAACAGTTATCTCAAATAACAATGAAATAATAAGTACCTGGTAAGGAAGTCGAATTAAACCGTTACTCTGCCTCTTTTTTAAGTTCGTCTTCCTTACTGAGCGCAGCGTTCCTCTTGGAGGCTGAATCAACCCAAATGTGCTAAAGTATATAGGGCTGCAACCCCTACTAAAGGACCTCTACACAACCTCTAACCCAGGCGCTTCTCAAGAATGAATTGACCACCCGCCAAATCAAAAGGATGCGGAAGGCTTCTTAGCCTACCGTAACAACCATAAAAAACAACAATACAAGCATTCAAGAGAAAGGTTAAAAAAAAGGTTATGGGATTAAGGGAATGTAGTGGCTGAGCCCTCACCTACTACTGCACTCGCTGCTACGAATGGTCCCAGGGTGTAGCAGTTCTCGTAAAGAGACTGGACATCTTTAAGATAAAATGATGCAAACACTGACTTGCTCCTCCAATAGGTTGCATCCATTATGCTCTGCAGAGAACGGTTTTTATTAAAGGCCATCGAAGTAGCTACGGCTCTTACTTCGTGGGTCCTTACCTTCAGCAATGCAAGGTCTTCCTCCTTTAAGTGAGAATGGGCTTCTCTAATCAGAAGCCTTATATAATACGAAACCCCATTCTTGGACATGGGCCTCGAAGGTTTCTTGAAGGCACACCATAAGGCTTCTGACTGTCCTCGAATAGGTTTAGACCTATTAAGATAATACTTGAGAGCTCTGACAGGGCAAAGAACTCTCTCTAGTTCGTTACCTACCATGTTGGAGAGGCTAGGTATTTCAAACGATTTAGGCCAAGGACGTGAAGGAAGTTCGTTCTTTGCTAGGAATCCGAGCTGAAAAGAACATGTTGCAGATTCGGTCGTGAAACCAATGTTCTTGCTGAAGGCATGAACCTCACTGACTCTCTTAGCTGTTGCAAGGCAGACGAGGAAAAGAGTCTTGAGGGTAAGGTCCTTGAAGGAAGCTGACTGGAGAGGTTCGAACCTAGGTGACATAAGGAACCTTAAGACTACGTCTAGGTTCCAGCCTGGAGTGGATAGACGCTCTTTAGAAGTCTCAAAAGACTTAAGGATGTCTTGAAGGTCCTTGTTGGAAGAAAGGTCCAAACCTCTGTGGCGGAGAACTGAAGCCAACATACTCCTGTACCCTTTAATCGTAGGGGCTGAAAGGGATCTCTCATTCCTAAGATGTAATAGGAAGTCAGCTATTTGGGTCACAGAGGTATTGGTAGAGGATACTGAATTGGCTCTACACCAGCTCCGGAAGACTTCCCACTTAGACTGGTAGACTCTACGAGTGGAAACCCTTCTAGCTCTGGCAATCGCACTGGCTGCCTCCTTCGAAAAGCCTCTAGCTCTAGCGAATCTTTCGACAGTCTGAAGGCAGTCAGCCGAAGAGCGTGGAGGTTTGGATGTAACCTGTCTACGTGAGGTTGACGTAGAAGGTCCACTCTTAGAGGTAGAGTCCTGGGGATGTCGACTAGCCATTGAAGTACCTCTGTGAACCATTCTCTTGCAGGCCAAAGGGGAGCAACCAGCGTCAGCCGTGTCCCTTCGTGCGAGATGAATTTCTGCAGGACTTTGTTGATTATCTTGAACGGTGGGAATGCGTAAAGGTCGAGATGGGACCAGTTCAGCAGAAAAGCATCCACATGAACTGCTGCAGGGTCTGGAACTGGGGAACAGTACAGCGGAAGTCTCTTGGTCATGGAGGTGGCAAACAGATCTATGGTAGGTTGACCCCACAAGGTCCAAAGTCTGTTGCACACACTCTTGTGGAGGGTCCATTCCGTGGGAATGACCTGATTCCTTCTGCTTAGGCGATCTGCTGAGACGTTCATATTGCCCTGAATGAACCTCGTGACCAAAGTGAGGTTTTGACTTCTTGACCAAATGAGGAGGTCCCTTGCGATCTCGTATAGGCTCCTCGAATGGGTCCCTCCTTGCTTGGAGATGTAAGCCAAGGCTGTGGTGTTGTCTGAGTTCACCTCCACCACTTTGCCTAGCAGGAGGGACTTGAAGTTCAGCAGGGCTAAATGAACTGCTAGTAGCTCCTTGCAGTTGATGTGGAGCGTTCCCTGTTCTTCGTTCCACGTTCCCGAGCATTCCCGTCCGTTCAAGGTCGCACCCCAGCCCGAGTCCGATGCATCTGAGAAGAGATGAAGATTGGGGGTCTGAATAGCCAACAATAGGCCCTCCCTGAGAAGGAGATTGGTCTTCCACCACAAGAGAGTGGTCTTCATCTCTTTGGTGACTGGGATAGAGACTGCTTCGAGAGTCAAACCCTTGTCCCAATGAGCTGCAAGATGGAATTGAAGAGGGCGGAGGTGGAGTCTCCCTAGTTCGACGAACAGGGCCAGTGATGAAAGGGTCCCTGTGAGACTCATCCACTGTCTCACCGTGCAACTGCTCCTCTTCAGCATGCTCATGATGCAATCTAGGGCTTGGCTTATCCTTGGGGCCGATGGAAAAGCCCGAAAATCCTGACTCCGAATCTCCATTCCCAGGTACACAATGGATTGGGAGGGAATGAGCTGAGACTTTTCTATGTTGACTAATAGACCCAGTTCTCTGATTAAGTCCAAAGTCCAGTTGAGACTCTCCAGACAGCGACGACTCGTGGAGGCTCTCAACAGCCAGTCGTCTAAGTAGAGGGAGGCTCTGATGTCCGATAAGTGGAGGAATTTTGCTATATTCCTCATCAGATGCGTGAACACCATAGGAGCTGTGCTTAGGCCAAAACACAGGGCTTGGAATTGGTAGACAACCTTTCCAAAAACGAATCTCAGGAAAGGTTGGGAGTCTGGATGAATAGGAACGTGAAAGTAGGCATCTTTCAAGTCCAACGAGACCATCCAGTCCTCCTGCCTGACCGCTGCTAGGACCGACTTCGTCGTCTCCATCGTGAACGTCTGCTTGGTGACATACGCATTGAGCGAGCTGACGTCCAGCACCGGTCTCCAACCTCCTGTCTTCTTGGCCACCAGAAAGAGACGGTTGTAGAAGCCCGGGGATTGATGGTCCCGGACTATAACCACTGCCTTCTTCTGCACAAGTAGCGATACCTCCTGGTGCAACGCTAGCCTCTTGTCCTCTTCTTTGTAGTTGGGAGAGAGGTTGATGGGAGATGTGGTCAGAGGGGGTTTGAGGCAGAATGGAATCCTGTAACCCTCCCTCAGCCAACTGACAGACTGTGCGTCTGCACCTCTCTTTTCCCAGGCTTGCCAGAAGCTCTTGAGTCTGGCTCCTACTGCTGTCTGGAGATGCGGAGAGTCAGTTTTTTCCTTTAGAGGCCTTGGAACCTTTCCTAGACTTGCTCCTGGAAGAGTCTGGACGGGAGCTTCCTCGGCTGGGGGCTCTACCACGAAAGGGCGGTATGAACCTCGTAGCAGGAGTATCAGCTACTGGGGTGCGATAAGTCCTAGGGACTGAGGTAGCAACCTTAGTCTTACGAGCCGATGAGGCTACAAGATCATGTGTGTCCTTTTGTATCAGGGCAGCAGACAATTCCTTAACCAGCTCTTCGGGGAAGAGGAACTTCGAGAGCGGAGCGAAAAGGAGTTGAGACCTTTGACAAGGTGTAATGCTGGAGGAAAGGAAGGAACAAAGCTGTTCCCTTTTCTTAAGAACCCCTGATACAAACAACGACGCAAGCTCGCCAGATCCATCTCTAATGGCCTTATCCATGCAGGACATCAGTAGCATGGCAGAATCCTTGTCCGCAGGGGAGGTCTTCTTGCTGAGGGCCCCCAGGCACCAGTCTAGGAAGTTGAACATCTCAAATGCTCTAAAAACACCCTTCAGAAGGTGATCAAGGTCTGAGAAGGTCCAGCAAACCTTAGAGCGCCTCATTGCGGTTCTACGAGGCGAGTCTACCAGACTTGAGAAGTCAGCCTGGGCAGAGGCAGGTACTCCCAAGCCTGGTTCCTCTCCTGTGGCATACCAAACGCCCGCTTTAGAAGTGAGCTTAGTCGGAGGAAACATGAACGAAGTCTTGCCAAGGTGCTGCTTAGTCTGCAACCACTCCCCTAAGATCCTAAACGCTCTCTTAGAGGACCTTGCTAGGACTAGCTTAGTAAAGGTAGACTTAGCTGGCTGCATGCCCAGCGAAAACTCAGATGGTGGAGAGCGGGGAATAGCAGAGACAAAGTGGTCTGGGTATACCTCCCTAAACAGAGCCAAGACCTTACGAAAGTCAATAGAAGGCGGGGAAGACTTGGATTCATCCACGTCTGATGAGGGATCCAGGTGTGCCGCCTCATCATCAGACGCCTCATCACCAGAGTGTAGCGAAGAGATCGGAAAGGTATGCTGAACAGCAGAGTCAGTACGAGCTGGAACATCAATATTAGTGGTTTCCTCTTCAAGACTCTGTTGAGGGAACACCTGAGGCTCAGACTGCAAAGGCTGAACAAAAGCAGAAGCAGAAGGTAGGCGCATGGGTGGAGGAGGCTGACTCCTGGCATGAGTGGCTGAACTCAAGGGTTGAGCTTGCTGAGAGGTTGGCGGAAGCGGAGTAGTAAGTTCCTGTTCCTGTGGTGTGAGCGGAGAGCGATGAGATAGAGGCTGCGCAGAACAAAGTAAATGTCTCGCCAGTTGAGGCTCCTGAGGCGCAAGGCTAAGGTGTTGTGGTGCTTGCCTAGAGGAGGGTTGAGCTCGCTGCAGCGAGAGCTGAGGAGACTGACTCATGGTTGGGAGAGGTTGTTGTACCTCGACTGAGTGTTGCATCACTGGTGGAGCAGCAAGTGGAAGCGGAGGAAGA
Organism: Palaemon carinicauda; assembly: GCF_036898095.1. Classification (NCBI taxonomy): domain Eukaryota; kingdom Metazoa; phylum Arthropoda; class Malacostraca; order Decapoda; family Palaemonidae; genus Palaemon; species Palaemon carinicauda. The sequence continues at coordinate 262,721,148 of NC_090725.1, read as the reverse complement.
GGGGTATAAGCCTCCTGATCCCATTGCTGAGGTTGCCTTAAGGAAGGCGGAGGCTGAACACCACTGGGAACAGTAAACTCAGAACGTGGCTCAACATCGTACGCCTGGCAGGTGGTACTGCGGTCAGGCGGAGCGAGCGCAGGCGGAGCGAGCGCAGGCGGAGCAAGTGCAGGCGGAGGCGGAGGCGCAACCTTCTCAGCTCGACACTCACGCATCAAGACCGAAAGTTGTGACTGCATGGACTGCAGAAGAGACAACTTGGGGTCGGCAGACACTACGGTCTGCTGAGGCAAAGCCTGAACAGCAGAGATCTGTTGCGGCAGAACCTTACTCCTCTTGGGCGGAGTGCAGTCGACTGATGACTGTGGCGAGTCAGAGCTGAGCCAATGACTGCAGCCCGGTTGAGCGCTCGCGTACTGGACTCTGCGTTTGAGTGGTCTAGAGACCTGAGTCCAGCGTTTCTTCCCTGACAATTGATCAGCTGACGAGTAAAAGACGGGCTCAATCGTCTGCAGGTGGGAGTGACGGTCTCTGGAAGACACGCCCGCAACCACCGAGGATACTTCTGTGCGCCGATCAAGGCCTGCCGAACCCTTTTGCCCTTCGACATTGCTTCTCCCCTGGGCATGGGAGCTTGCAAGAGGTCCCGGACTGGGAGGACGACTGGCGCGCACAGAAGTATCCTCACGCACCACACTGACACTGACACTAGCACTTGGCACTGCACTGACACTAGCACTCGTCACAGCACTGGCACTAATACCACCCACTGCACTCTTGACCTTAAGCTCCTTGACTTCGGCCATAAGAGACTTATGATCGCTAACCACTGACTCTACTTTTTCGCCTAAGGCCTGAATAGCACGCAACACAACAGACATATCAGGCTGAGGGCAAATAGTAGGTTCGGGGGTAGCCACTACAGGGGTAGGAAAAGGTAGGGGATCATGAGGTGAGGAAAAAAGTGAAGAGTGAGAAGAACTCCTCCTAACTCTGCCTCTCTCTAACTTAGTTGAATATTTCAAAAGACGGACAAAATCAAGTTCCGAAAGTCCGGCGCATTCCTCACATCGATTTTCTAACTGACAGGGCCTGTCCCTACAGTCAGAACAAGCGGTGTGAGGATCTACCGAGGCCTTCGGAATACGCCTATTACAAGACCTACATCGTCTATGGGTGGGGGCTTGTGAAATGTCAGACATCTTGAATCCAAAGAGTTAGCCAAGTGGGGTTTCAAAATCAAGCAAAAGATCGTTAACCGTTAATCAGGACTATATAAAAGCTATCTAAGCTAATATAAGAAGGTTTCCAGTAAAGCGACAGCCGAAATCAAAGAGAAATACTTCACCAAAGTCGTGAAAATACTCCAAGAACATAAGCGTATCCCAGAACGTCTTGCCGGAAGCACGACAGAGGAAAAATTGAGGAGGTGTCAACAAGAAGTACTATAGTACCTGGCCACAGGTGGCGCTGGTAAGTACACCCCCTTCTAGTATTGTGATAGCTGGCGTATCCCTCCATAGAATTCTGTCGGGCAACGGAGTTGACAGCTACATGATTATCGGGTAAGTTTAATATTGAAAATTAAAGGTTTCACAGAATTCCAACTTCTGGCATGAGTACCCATAAGGTTTCCCTTTAGGATATCGTATAATAACACGGGGACGTATGCTTGACACGCCACATAGCTATCTGCACCCCATATAGCATTTACGCTTCGAGGGGGAGTGTGGCAAGTATGAGAGGAGCCGTTACTAAACTCTCCTCCTTCCTTACTGTTACGGTACTCAGCGATGTCAACATCCAGCCGCCATAGCTGGCCACCATCTTAAATGACGTCACCGATGCGCGCCATTTCCACATTCCTTCCGGCGTTTCTGTCAGCCTCCATGATACAATAAGAAAGGGAAGGGCCTGGCAGGCCAGCATAGAGAATCAGGGCGGGCCCATCAGGACGTCATGGCTATCTCACCCAAAAATAGATTTTTCGCTTCGCTCAAAATCCGTTTTTTGGGCTCAAGCCATGACGTCCTGATGGAAGTGTACCAGAGAATTAGTGTATTGTGGTTTTTCCCATTTTAGTAGTGCCTTCGACTTCTAAACAATATTCCTTTGGTCTGATGACCTTAGAGACCGTGACATTTTTGTTACATGTCACTACCAATGGCATATACTATGACATGGCTTCCTGCCCCCCCTGGCAGGGAAGTCCTACTTGGACGAAAGGAACATCTTGAAGTAACCTGATGAAGAAGACTCACCTGTCGACGCAGATCTTGCCGGTCTCGCAGACAGATCAGGAAAGTTGAGTACTTGTGTTGGAACAAATATTTCACTTTTCTTTAGGTGAGTATACATCAGATAGGAGCAATATTATAACAGATTATAATCATGATCAAAATTAGGGGTAATCAAACTCTCTAACAGTAATCTATTTCATATAGTAGGGCGAAATAAGATGTGTATGGTAGCGAAATTTCTATTTTATTCAAAAAAATATCTGAGTTAATATGAAATAAGATACAGTAAATAAATTTCAATAAAATTTAGTTAACAAACATAGACTAAAGACTACATAAGACGTGGGTGTGGAATCTGAAAAGGAAGAACTTGCCATTACACACCTAAGTTCCAAGGGAACTATAAGGTCTTTTTAAAGTCTTAAATACACTTCATGTCCAAATAAACATGTGGCACACGTGTTCATGTCTATGTTACTTCACCATGTAGAAGAACAGTCCGTCGTGTCACTAGGTGGCACTTAAAATCACTATGTTTCGCACTAGGGTCAACACAGACACCCTTTGAGTTAGAGTCCCGAAATAACTCACTGTTCTGCGTAGCACTAGGCAGCAGGCTTTAACACACTACCTGCTGCCACCACGTATCTCTTCAATTCGTGCACCTGCTTCACATAGTGTTTGAAAAACACTCTTGAGGATTTCCAGCCTGTGAAGGATCGAAGGCTTTCGAAATCCATTGCTTGAAAGAAATTTAGGGAAGAGGCGACTTTCCTGGGATCATGACCTGCGGGTGTACTGTCAGGATCCGCTCTGCGAATAAAGTAAGTGATCTTCGCCCTTAGTTGTTTGAATGACAAATCAGATCACGATGTTTCTCCTTTAAAGACCTGTCCTCCACCAAAGTCTGAAGTTCTTCGAAGATAGGCCTTTAGACTCTCCACTGGGCATAGAGAGACATCTTCCTTCAGAGGGCAGATTCTCCAGGGACCCCACCTCTTAGTGGGGAGTTCGTTCTTAGCGAGAAACATTGGGTCAGGGAAGAGGGTAAGTTCCCCTGTTTCGGCGAACTGTATCTGGCCCTCTTCTCTAGACAAAGCCACTATTTCACTGACTCGGGCTCCCGAGGCGAGAGCAAAAAACGGATTTTGAGCGAAGCAAAAAATCTATTTTTGGGTGAGATAGCCATGACGTCCTGATGGAAAGTTCCTTCAGTAGCTTCCTGAGGGTATATATGACTACAGTAGATATTCCCAGAGAATTAAACTAAAGGTTTCACAGAATTCTAACTTCTGGCGCAAGTACCCATAAGGTTTCCCTTTAGGATATCGTATAATAACAGGGGACGTATGCTTGACACGCCACATAGCTATCTGCACTCCACATAGCGTTTACGCTTCGAGGGGAAGTGTGACAAGTATCAGGAGGAGCCGTTACAAAACTCTCCTCCTGAGTTACTGTTACAGTACCTAGCAATGTAAACAAACAGCCGCCATAGCTGGCCGCCATCTTGGTTTACGTCACATCCGCGCGCTTCATTCCTGATTTTATCCAGCGTAACTGTCAGCCTCCATGATACAATAAGAAAGGGAGGGGCCTGACAGGCCAGAATAGAGAATCAGGGCGGGTCCATCAGGATGTCATGGCTATCTCACCCAAAAATAAATTTTTCGCGTCGCTCAAAATCCATTTTTTGCGCTCAAGCCATGACGTCCTGATGGAAGTGTACCAGAGAATTAGTGTATCATGGATTTTTCCCCGTTTCGGTAGTGCCTTCTACTTCAAACAATATTCCTTTGGTCTGATGACCTTAGAGACCGTGACATCTCCGTTACATGTTTCTACCAATGGCATAAGCTATGACATGGCTTCCTGCCCCCCCTGGCAGGGAAGTCCTGTTTGGATGATAGGAACATCTAGAAGTATCCTGATGAAGACAAACTCACCTGTATATGAGGATCTTGTCGGTCTCATACACAGATCAGGAAAGTTAATTACTTGTGTAGGAACAAATATTTCACTTTTCTTAGGTGAGCTTATATCAGACAGGAACAATATTATAACATGAATTGGGGCAAATAAAACTCAGTAACAGTAGTATATTTCATATAGAGGGGCGAAATGAGACGGATATGGTAGCGAAAATTCTATTTTATTCAAGAAAATATTCGCAATAATATGAAATAAGATAAATAATTTAAATAAAATTACTGAATAATAAACATAGATTAATGACTACATAAGACAAGGGTGTGGAATCTGAAAGGGAAAACCTGTCGTTACACACATGGGTTCCAAAGGAACTAAAAGTCTTTTAAGTCACAATACACTTCATGTCCGAATAAACATGTGGCACACGTGTTCAAATCTATGTTACTTCACCTTGTAGAAGAACAGTCTTTCATGACTCTAAATGGCACTTAAAATCACTATGTATCGCACTATGGTCAACACAGGCACCCGTTGAGTTAGAGTCCCGAAATAACTCGCTGTCCTACGCAGCACTAAGCAGCAGGTTTCAACACACTACCTGCGGCTACCACGAATCTTTTCACTTCGTGCACCTGCTTCGCATAGTGTTTAAAGAACACTCTTGAAGATTTCCAGCCTGTGAAGGATCGAAGGCTTTCGAAATCCATTCCTTGGAAAAAATTTAGGGAGGCGACTTTTCTAGGATCATGACCTGCGGGTGTACTGTCAGGATCTGCTCTGCGAATAAAGGAGGTGAATTTTGCCCTTAGTTGTTTAAGTGACAAATCACTACCCGATGTTTCTCCTTTAAAGAGTTGTCCTCCGCCAAAGTCTGAAGTTCTTCGAAGATAAACCTTTAGACTCTCCACTGGGCATAGAGAGACATCTTCCTTCGGAGGGCAGATTCTCCAGGGGCCTCACCTCTTAGTAGGGAGTTCATTCTTAGCGAGAAGCGTTGGGTCAGGGAAGAGGGTAAGTTCCCCTGTTTCGGCAAACTGTATCTGGCCCTCTTCCCTAGATAAAGCCACTATTTCACTGACTCGTGCTCCCGAGGCGAGAGCAAAAAGGAAAATCACTTTTTGAGTCAAGTCTTTCAGAGGGCAAGATTCTTTTATCCAGGCTAGAGAGAAAATGGAGCACCTTATCCAGAGACCAGGAGATGGGTCTCGGTGGGGGTGCAGGACGGAGTCTAGCACATGCCTTCGGAAGTTTGTTAAAAACTTCGTTGGACAGGTCTATCTGGAAGGCATACAGTAGTGGTCTTGTCAAGGCCGATTTACAAGTGGAAATTGTCTTGGCTGCTAAGCTTTGTCCATGACGGGGAATGAAATAGAAATCTATGGTTATTTCCGTAGGATTCTTTGCCTTGACGAAGGATACCCACTTCTTCCAGGATGACTCATATTGCCTTCTGGTAGACTTTGTTTTGTATTCCTCTAAGAAGTCTAAACATTTCTTCGAGATTCCAAACCTTTTCTTCACGGCTAGGGAGAGAAAATCATGAGATGAAGGTCTCGGTGTAGTGGTTTGCGGACTGTGGCCAGAGGTAACACCCGAACTGCATAGTGTCCGAATGCCGACCACAACCCGACGTTCACTACACAACAAACATACAATGGTGTAATACCCAAAAAAACTTAAGTAACAGGTCAAGAGAACGGAGCTCTGGGCACCACCCCTTGATTTATACTGGGCAAGGGGACCCAGCTTGAATCTTGTTTTTTATCATACCTTTCATTGGGCTAGCTGGATTATAAATAAAGGTATAAGAACATTAGGTGATAGGGAATATTATAATTAATAACGGAACACAGTGTGGGAGGAAAGAAGAATGATAAATTACTGTACTTATGAGCTTCAAAAAACAGTGGTGGAGGAGAAGACACCGTGGTGAGAGGTTCTGAAATGAAATGCTGTATTCCTAAAAACAAGAAAAAAATATTTATTTGTAAATATCTATCTGTCAATTCCAATAACCAAATTTAGGGCAAAATTATCAGTCCTTTACACTCCAGCTCCACAAATAACAAACAATGTAGAAATTACCCATAAGAAAAATATAGATCTGTGAAAATACTGTGCTGCCATACTTTTCCCTGAATCAATACTGTCCCTTCAATATCCAGTTCACCACTAAGCTGCAGAGTCACTTACAGTTTTTTCATATTCTGAACAGTTCAGCCGCATACGCTGCTGTGCATGTCTCTGCGGGCCCACCATTACATGTCTTGAAAAATTTGTCAACAGTACATTTGAAATCTCTCAATCTTGGAAGGGGTTTTGAATAAGTCTGAATTCATACTAAACTCAAAAGTTTACTTCTTGGGCCTCTGACCAGATATGCCATTTCAATAGCTCCTGTTAACTATTTAATGTTCATGACACACTCTCATATAGCAACACAGTAGCTTACTTCTAGTTACAAGGTATGGATATAGAACAGCATCACAGACTAGTACAGACTGATAACAGGAAATATTCTAAATTTGCTCTCCCTTACACTCCCTACTGAGAGTAGGGGCTGCTGTCAATACCTGGAAAGGAACAATAACAAATTAAGACATTTTTGGAAAAAGGGGGGCTTGAGGGATACAAAAGAAAAAAAATTAAAATCAAATATGTTTCATACACACAAATCCACTAAGCTTTCATAGATACAAACATATTTTATTCCATTCCCCGCCATTAGCCCTCAAGCCCATCCAAAAGAAAAATGGCTCGTAACTGACTGCAACACCCCACAAACTCTGTACATTCAAGTGGAAAAAGATTTACCTTGCAAAAATAAATTCAGTAAAAAGGGTAGGATGATCAACTAAAGATTTAATTCATCATCCCCTCCTTCAGTTACCTATCCAATATATCAATTTACATTAGATACAATACATTTTTTTCCATAATAAAAAGCAATAGGAATAGACAACTATCAGACAATTTGGAAACACAATACTTAAAAACAAAAAATTTGATTACCGTCTATTCCTCCCAACAATGCTTCAATAATATACAGCATAACAATTTCCATTATACTATACAGAAAACATCAGTATTACAGGTATACACTCAGGATCTATCAAGAAAATTACATTCATTGCAGTCCAAAATCAATTTAAAAGCATACAAAACTCATTGATTTTGGACTACAGGTATTACATGATAATAAAAATTTATTGAATCCATTATAACTGTCACGGTCAAGGTCAATTTTCAGTACAACAATAATGCAACAATTACAGAAACCGTGACTAAATAAAGATTTCCACACACCACGTGTCCCTTTCTCAGCCTTTCAAATACCCAATGTGGGAATTACGATATGACTAATAAGAAAAAAAAAAGGGTAATTATTATCAAAACTGTCTTTAAAAAACTGTGCAAAGATTAATTCAGTGGGAGATTTATAGTTCTTTTTCGCAGTCTCAAAATTCTGTCTCGGGACATGCGCCGGGATTCAGCAATCTGCTGGCGAGCCATATTAATTTCTCGCAGCACAGGAGACAGGCTAAGCCGGCGACTCTCCAGATACAGGCTGGGTGTCTTTAATCGATCGATAACCTCGCATAAGAGTTGGTATCTGCGGGTGATCGACACACTTTGAGGTAAACCAGAGACAGAATCCGTAGACTCAGAAGTGGACAATAAAAATCCCGAAAAATCAGGCGATGACTCGGGGCAACGTTGTGGCTCGTCCAACCATCATGTGGCACAGTGTGGACGACAGGCTCCGGTTATAAACAGATCACCTGTCCAGAACAGAGCTAATGCCCACAGCCCTGGGAGGGAGACTACCTCTGTCCAGACTCCTTCAAGATGGAGAGCAGTACCGGTGAATGCTACTCCGACCCCGTCGTCCTATTCTGGATCAACCAGTAGCCGGGAGACCCAAAGTGGGAGCGAGTCCAGTGCTCCATCTTGGACTGTGGGGAAGAAGAAGAAGAAGAGGAGCAAGAAGGCAAAGCCCAGGAAGTCAAGAACTGAGGAGTATCATAGGGCTTTAAACACCAGGCCTTCGATGTAGAAGATGAGGCTACATCGAAGGAGGGTGTGAGTGCTAGGGTGCATGCTCCTAGTATTCCGGCGGCAGCCTCGGAAATCTCGATTTCCAAGGTTACCCCTCAACCTGAAGAAGTCATTGCACCTCCAATGGCTCTTTCAGGATTGGCCTGTGATAACCTGTCCTCGACACAGTCCAGAGCTTCTCCAACTGACTCCTCCGGGGAGAAAACAGAAGCTGAGGCGGTATTGAAAACCCTTCGTAGGGTTAACCTGGTGCAGTTGGCTCCTGTACCACTCATGGTTGTCCCAGTGACCATGTCTGAGTTTCCATCGGGAGCGTTGGATGCTCTCATTGACTCCGGAGCTGAGGTTAACCTCCTGTCATCGAGAGTAGTACAGGATTACCAGCTGCAGATGGTACCCAACACCACTGGTCTGAAGGGTTTAGGGCAAACAGGACCTAAGACCCTAGGTACTGTACTGTTGACCCCTATACTGCATGGAATGACATTCACCCCAGGTGTGTTCCATGTAGTGCCTTCAGGGACTATGGCTGAGCACGTAGTGCTTGGTTACCAGTTCTTGAGAGCAAATGGGGTGATAGTTGACGGAGCCCGAAATCAGCTGAGCGTTAGCAGTACTCCCCAAGAGCCTCTTTGGGAGTATTATGTCCCGATACGTGGAGCCTGTTGTCAGCAAGTCCTTTACGCACTTGAGGTCCACGCAGCCGATTCAATGAGGATTGCTAGTATTGAGCCAGTACTTGTTCCAGTTACTGTTAACTTGCCTAAGGGACTTGACATGTCTCTTAGGTGCCCTGCTTGTCCGACCAACTGTTGGCCGGAAATGTATTATGATGGCGACATCATAACCCCAGGTGTGTCAAGGAAAGTTACAACAATCCCTGGCATCCTTGAACTGTAAGACAGGAAAGCCTCAGTTTTAGTCAAGGGTTCATCTGAAGAAACTGCCAAGATCAAGAAGGGCGATCTCTTGGGGAAGGTGTTCACCATGGCAATGGTGGATGCTCCTCTATCCTGCCAGATAGCACAGGAGTGTGACCTGACTCATGAACCGAGCGTATTGGAAGAGATAGACAATCTGTCTATCTCCGACGAACTGGACTCTTCTCAGAAGGATCAGTTTTGTCAAATGCTTCGACGTCATCTTCCAGTTATCAGTACTGGTGATGACGATGTGGGAGAATGCTCAAGCACACCAATACGCATCCACCTGTATGACGAGACGCCCATTTATCAGAGAGTCCGACGGTTTGCCAAACCCGTCGCTGACGCCATCGAGGACCAGTGCAAGGAGTTGCATGAACTGGGTATTATTGAACACAGCATATCTCCTTGGTCTTCACCCATTGTTCCAGTCCAAAAAAAGGACAATAGTATACGGTTGTGTGTGGACTACCGTAGACTGAATGAAGTGACTGTCTCTGATAAGTTCCCGATCCCTAACATGGCCGATTCCGTATTTGGACCTCCAGGAGTCAAATACTTTACAACTCTTGACCTGGTTCGTGGATACTACCAGTTACCGTTGGCAGAGGACAGTAAGGAATACACGGCTTTCTCTACCGCTTTTGGACACTGGCAGTTCACACGCTTATCGTTTGGACTGAAAAATGCACCTGCAGTGTTCCAGAGAGAAATGCAGAGTATTCTCCAAGAGTTCCCGAAAGCCAAGGTGGTTGTCTACATTGACGACATATTGATACTTGGGTGTTCTTTCGAGGAACACCTGAGACTGGTAGAACAAGTTTTGGCTACTCTCCAGAAGCACGGACTCAAGATAAAACTCGTGAAGTGTTCTTGGGTTCAAGCCGAGGTCCAGTATCTTGGTCATCTGGTTGGACGTTCTGGTATGCGTAAGCTACCAGAATACATCCAGAAAGTGGAAGACTTCCCTAAACCAACCACTGTGCGTGAGCTACGGGGATTCCTGGGACTGGTCAACTTCCAATGGAAGTTTATCCCCATGTGCTCACAGATAGTCAAACCATTCTCTGCGAAGACTGGAGGACGAAAATCTCAAGGAACTAGGAAACTGAAGTGGACTGCAGAAATGGACAGTGCCTTTGTGAGCTTGAAGGAACTGATAAAAGAGGACATTATGTTGTCATACCCTGACTACTCCGCTGATGCTAAACCCTTGGAGTTGTTTGTTGACGCTTCGGGTGAAGGTGCTGGTGCTTGTCTGTGCCAGGAGTCCTTGGAGCATCCAGGGGAGCGTCGGGTTATAGCGTACGACTCTATGACTTTCCTTGACTGCGAGACCCGTTACTCTACCATTGAGCGTGAATTGGCTGCTCTGCGATGGGGAGTGAAAACCTTCAGGGCCTTCCTCTATGGTCAGTTCTTCGTGATCCATTCTGATCACCGTCCCCTGATGTACCTTCATGACATGAAGATGGTGGACAGTCGTCTAGCACGGACACTGGAGGACCTGTCCGAATTTAACTTTATTGTTAATTACTGTCCAGGAGATCAGAATGCCGCCGCTGACTGGTTATCCCGCTGGCCCGCATTAACTGACTGTCTGTTTGCTACTGAACCTAGCACTCCCAAGTTGCCTACTGGACTGGCCTTGTATAAGGAGGTTCGTGGTGGTCCAGATTCTCTTATCGAATCCTTGGAGCTAGTCGTGAACTGCTGGACAGAAGGGTCAGGTGTCGCACCCGACTCTCCGCTGAAGGGAGCCAAGCTCCGGGATGCCTTAGTTCAGCAGTTTCTGAAAGACGCCCGTCGACTAGGCTTCAAACTGGACAAGACCAGCAGGAACAGGATCAAGGCAATGAGATTTCCAGGTACAGTCCCAGCTCTGGAGTTGCTATTGGCAGCATCAAAGTTATTGAACCTGGAAATCTGGGTCCATTGGGGTCCCACTTGTCCCGTAGTCTATCGTGATCCATCCGTGACTGAGCCTCAGTGTGTGCATCTTCAGTGTCTGTCTGGAGTGCATTTTAACCCTCTGATCGAGCTCCGCAATTACGTCCCTCAAACTGACGTGATTCTGGGCCATAAGGCGGAGGTAAAATCTCGTGTTCCTGACGCTGAGGGCTTGATCACTGATGATCAGGAAGCTCCGGAGGATTGTCCTGTAATCCAGTACGTGACAGAAAAGGCACCTCGTCAGTCCAGTTGTACCCATGTGTCTCAACACTCGGCAGTAGGGATAGTAATGATGCAGGAGACCTTATTTTGTGCTCTTGTTGATACAGGAGCACAGGTTTGTCTAGTAAGTGAGTCTGTACTGAGCCAACTTGGCATAGAGTACCAGGTACTGTCAGGAGAACAGCTAGAGGGGTTGACTGGTTCCTGCACCAGCATTCTAGGCTACGTCCAGTTAGAGGTGAAGTGTCCTTCTGGGTGGAGGCTACCACTGTTTAACTATGCGGTGGTAGCTGCCAAAGACATTACCTTTTGTTTTGTTCTTGGTAGGAATATACTGGACGCAGCCTACCTGACACTGGATTCACCCCGAGAACAGTTGGTGTATGACCACACTACTGTTCTTCAGTTGTCTCCCAAGGTACTCTCAGTCTCCTCCCTGCATACCGAGACCACTGTTATGAAGGTAACTGATCCTGAATCTGATCAGGGAGTGTTCTCCGGAAATGCTCTTCTGTCCTTTAGTCAGGTGTCCAAGATCCAAGGAGATCATCGACAGATTCAATCTGTCATTAAGATGATCTACTCTGGAGTTCCTGCATCTCGAGTTCCACGCTCCTGTCTACCCTATAGGAGATGTTGGTCAAACCTGGAAGCTCACCAGGGTTTGCTAGTGAAGCGGAATCCAGACAACTCAGTAGTCCCAGTAGTCACCTTCAATGTCCTGATTGACCTAGTTGCCGAGAAACACCTCCAGAATGCTCACTGGGGGATCGGAAATATGAGTGCAATGCTCCGTCGACTCGTCTGGCACAGATCTTTGATTAATGTAATCAGAGATATGTGCCGGACGTGTTGGGAATGTCAGACTTGTAAGGTCTCAAGGGAGGTGGTTGCCCCGCCGACCTTGAAAATAGTGACCTCTTCTCCCTTTGAATTGGTTGCTATGGATCTTGTCAGTCTCCCAACAACCAGTACTGGTTTTATTGGGTGTCTGATGGTAGTCGACCATTATTCCAAGTGGGTAACAGCAGTACCCATAAGGAATAAGAAGAGCAGTACGATATGCCAGGCGCTTGAAGACCGAGTTTTTCCTGTTATTCCTCGTGTTCCAGTCCGGATATTGACTGATAACGGCCCTGAGTTTATTTCCCAGGAATTTACTGAGTTGTTGGAGCGGTATAATGTTGTACATGTGAAAACAACTCCGTATAAACCCTCTAGTAACGGTGCAGTGGAGCGAGTGAATCGTACCATTGGTGAGTTACTGAGGGTGATTTCTGGGGAATCTCGGAAATGGGACCAGTTCTTATCCCGAGCAGTTCTCAGCTACAACCATTCCCACCACACTGAGATTGACTGTACTCCAGCTGAGAACATACTGAAGGGTGCTCACGATGTTGATAGTATCCCGTTGCTATCAGCAGAAACAAGAGACCCATGGGCTGAAGGACATCCTCGGTACAAACCGTTTAAAGAGGGTTCTCTGGTGCTTAAGAAGGTGCACCTGTTGGGACACCTTCTGACGAACAAGCTCATCCCTAGGTTTGAGGGGGTATTCCGTGTTACTAAGGTTCACGAGAATAAGGTCACCTATGAGCTGCAGAGACTGCCTGATGGTGAACTGGTAAAAGCTCACCATATCCAGTTAAAGGCCTGGTTAGAACCTCCAGTTTATCTTAGGAGGCACTTTCTCTGGTATCCGAAGGGTCCTGATCCTGTAACAGAGACTCTGAATATTCCAGAACTCATTGATGACAGTCCTGTTTCTTCTTTAGTCTCTGAGAGTTCTAGTTCTAGTAGTGATGGCAACTCCTATGGGGTGGCTGCAGTAGTGGCGTCCTACCTTCTGTCTCGAGATTGTATCAAGTCCCGACGACAGAGGAAAAGTCACCATCCTACTAGAGCTACTACTCAGCCTAAGCCCATTCTTAAGCCAGCTAGGACTTACGAGAGAAGAAAGCACTGGATGCTTGGTTATATCCTCCGGAAAATTGTGATGAGACTCCTGTGTTAAAGCCTGAATCGTTTCGAGATCATTTGGTCCTCCAACTATGGGAGAACAGCCCCACTGAAATGTGTAAAACCCGTATTTTGTCTCCCGAGTCGGTGGTTCACTGTCCTGTTCCTGAATTGCCAACGCCCCAGTTCTTAGCTTCTTCTTTCCGAGAGGAAGGTATCGATCATCCTCCGGGGAGTTGGGAATTCTGGGAAGTTTCCAGTATTCCATTATTGGAACTACCTTATGTTGGTTCCAAGAGTTCCAGTCCAGATTAGTCAAGACCTGCTACTTTAGAAAGCCCTGTTTCTGAATCGGCAGTGTCTATTTATCCTGATAATGACTTTCTCGGCTTTTTGCCACCCGATCGTGACGACCGACTGTCGCCTGAAGATCCCACCTTTAGTGGATTTAGTCCCCCATGGACTAGGTCAAAAGGTCCTGTTCTTGACCTACCTTTAGTTCAGTCTCTAGTCCTGGAGTGGAGACCTCGTCTCACTGACCAGATGAATATTATAGAGAGGGAACCATCCTCCATTCCTGAGTCACCTCAGAATACAAACCCTTTCCTACATTCTGATGGTGGATTAAAATACCGGTCAGTGCTCGAGGCTGAAGTGGCACAGTCAGGTATATCTAACGTTACAACACTGTTTGGGTCGCCCGAAACACAACGTTGCCCCAAGTCATCGCCTGATTTTTCGGGATTTTTATTGTCCTCTTCTGAGTCTACGGATTCTGTCTCTGGTTTACCTCAAAGTGTGTCGATCACCCGCAGATACCAACTCTTATGCGAGGTTATCGATCGATTAAAGACACCCAGCCTGTATCTGGAGAGTCGCCGGCTTAGCCTGTCTCCTGTGCTGCGAGAAATTAATATGGCTCGCCAGCAGATTGCTGAATCCCAGTGCATGTCCCGAGACAGAATTTTGAGACTCCGAAGAAGAACTATAAATCTCCCACTGAATTAATCTTTGCACAGTTTTTTAAAGACAGTTTTGATAATAATTACCCTTTTTTTTTTCTTATTAGTCATATTGTAATTCCCACATTGGGTATTTGAAAGGCTGAGAAAGGGACACGTGGTGTGAGGAAATCTTTATTTAGTCACGGTTTCTGTAATTGTTGCATTATTGTTGTACTGAAAATTGACCTTGACCGTAACAGTTATAATGGATTCAATAAATTTTTATTATCATGTAATACCTGTAGTCCAAAATCAATGAGTTTTGTATGCTTTTAAATTGATTTTGGACTGCAATGAATGTAATTTTCTTGATAGATCCTGAGTGTATACCTGTAATACTGATGTTTTCTGTATAGTATAATGGAAATTGTTATGCTGTATATTATTGAAGCATTGTTGGGAGGAATAGACGGTAATCAAATTTTTTGTTTTTAAGTATTGTGTTTCCAAATTGTCTGATAGTTGTCTATTCCTATTGCTTTTTGTTATGGAAAAAATGTATTGTATCTAATGTAAATTGATATATTGGATAGGTAACTGAAGGAGGGGATGATGAATTAAATCTTTAGTTGATCATCCTACCCTTTTTACTGAATTTATTTTTGCAAGGTAAATCTTTTTCCACTTGAATGTACAGAGTTTGTGGGGTGTTGCTGTCAGTTACGAGGCATTTTTTTGGATGGGCTTGAGGGCTAATGGGGGGGAATGGAATAAAATATGTTTGTATCTATGAAAGCTTAGTGGATTTGTGTGTATGAAACACTAAGCTTTCATAGATACAAACATATTTTATTCCATTGGGTTTTCCTTGATGAAGCGAACAGTCGACTTCTGAACCTGCTGGGAGAGAACTGGGTCCGGCAGAGGGATCACCTTGGGCTGTAGCTCCAGGACTACAGGGAACCAGTTGGTCCGAGGACACTTGGGAGCCACTAGGGCTGCTGTTCCCTTGAAGATTCTCAGTTTGGAGAGGATTTCAGCAGAAGGTTGGGTGGAGGGAACAGGTAAATCTTGGACCATCTGTTCCAATTCAGGGACATGCGTCCTCCGCTTCCGCTTTGGGGTCCTCGTATGGAGTCACGTATAGAGGAAGTTGGTTGTTGTTGCTCGTCGCGAAGAGGTTGATCTGCAGTTCCGGGACTTGACGGGAGATGAAGGAGAATGATCTTGCGTCTAGAGACCATTCTGACTCTATGGGGCTTGTCCTCGATAGAGCGTCCGCCGTCACATTGCGGAATCCTTGTAGGTGAACTGCTGAAAGGTGCCATTTCTTCCTGTCCGCTAGGCGGAATATGGGTAACAGCACCTGGTTGAGTTGGGGCGATCATGAGCCCTGACGGTTCAGACATCTGACCACAACGGCGCTGTCCAGAGTAAGACAGATGTGGATCGAAGGACGAGGAGACAGTTTCTTCAGAGTGAGAAGAACCGCCATGGCCTCCAAGATGTTGATGTGAAACGTCTTGAATAGGTGAGACCATGTTCCTTGAACTTGTCGCTGGTGGGAGTGACCTCCCCATCCTTCTAGCAAGGCATCCGTGTGGATGATGACCGACAGAGGTGGTGGTTGAAGAGGAACTGATCTTTTCACGTTCTTTGCCTCCGACCACAGCTTGAGGAGTGAGCAAAGCCTGGTTGGCAGAGGTCTCTTGAGATCTCTTCGAGCGATGGATGCGTATCTTCTCCAGACTCCCGATGCATCTTTTAGCTGTGCTCGTAAAACTGGATCTGTCACTGAGGTGAACTATAGGGAGCCGAGCACTCGTTCCTGTTGTCGTCTTGAAATCCGTTTGGATTTTAGAAGTCTCTTGACAGATCCCGCTCTTTCCTTCCTTTTCTTCAGAGGGATGGAAAGACAGTGTGACTGAAGGTTCCAATGGCTTCCCAACTATTGAAACTTCTGAGCTGGAGACAGTCGAGACTTTTTGGTGTTGATTTTGAAGCCCAGATGTTCCAGGAACTGGGTCACCTTTCTGCAGGCACGTGAGCAGTCTTCTGACGATGTCGCTCAGACCAGCCAATTGTCTAGGTAATCCATCACCTGGATGCCTTGAAGGCGTAGCTGTTGGATGATCGTGTCTGCGAGCTTCGTGAAGATTCTTGGGGCCACGTTGAATCCAAAGGGCATAGCCCTGAAGGCGTCTTGTCTTCTTTGAAGCTTGAATCCTAGGTAGGAGGAAGCCTGGTGATTCATTGGAATGTGCCAATAGGGGTCCGCCAGGTCTATTGAGACCGTGTAAGCCTTGTGAGGCAGTAGGGCTCTTATCTGTTGAAGAGTCAGCATCTTGAATTTGTTGTTCACAATGAACTTGTTGAGAGGGGACAAGTCCAGAATGACTCTGAGTTTGTCTGAGTCTTTCTTGGGAACACAAAACAGTCTTCCCTGGAACCTGGTGGACTTCACCCTCTCGATCACCTTCTTGTTCAAGAGTTCTCGGACATATTCTTCCAGGATGGGGGTTGAGGGTTGGAAGAATTGATGGAAGGTTGGAGGTGGTGTTACCCAACTCCATCCTAGTCCCTTCCTCACGATGCTGTGGGCCCAAGGATCGAAGGTCCAACGATACTGGAAGAGGCAGAGTCTTCCTCCCACCGGAAGCACTTCATTGCTTCTGGTTTCCCGAGGGTTTACCACCTCGGCCGCTAGCTCCCCTTCCTCCTCTCCTTCTGGATGGACGACGAGAGGAGTCCTTGCCGGAGCCTCTACCTCTGGGGCGAAAGGTAGTGGATTGCCTTTCGTAGGCAGGGGTGAAAACTGGTGACTGGGCCACCACTGGCTGAGGGACCAGCTGAAATGTCTGCTGTGGTTGAGCCACTAGCTGGGGAGTAGCGGGTGCTGGAAACTGGCGTTTGGCCTGACGCTGCTGGGGTCGGGGCTTGTTGGACTTCTTCTTAGGCTGTGGACTGTCATCCTGAGAAGATTTCCTCTTTCGGGACATGCCCCACTTATTGAGAAGGTTCCAGTTCTCAGTGGCGGCTTTGTCCGCAATCTCTTTCACCAGGTCTACTGGAAAGAGGTATTTGCCCCAGATGTTGGAGGAGATCAGTTTCCGGGGTTCATGTTTAACGGTGGCGTCCGCAAACACGAACTCTCTACAGGCTCTTCGGGCCTTGATGAAGCTGTACAAGTCCTTCAACAAGGTCGCAAGGTGGGTCTTTGCAAGAACCATGTAGAAGTCCGGGACCCGAGTGTCCCCGGCCATTGTCTCAAGTTGTACTTGAAGAGACAGAGAGGCGGCCAGCCTCTCTTTTGTGTCCTGTTCCCGACGCAAGAGATAGTCGGTGACCTTGGGTAGGTCTTCATTAAACTGACGTCCAGCGACGTCAGCCTCCAGCTTTCCAACCGTGAAGGTAAGCTGGACGTCCTTCCAGCTTTCATCATCAAGAGGTAGGGCGAGGGAGAGAGGCCTACATTCCTCCAATGTAAGGCAGGGTTTTCCTTCCTCCACCACCTTTACCGCAGAATTCAGGGCCTTTTCCGCGAAGGGAAAGACCATGGCGGGAGAAGCAGGAAAGGACGGGTGTTTCTTGCTCAGCGCCGGCATTTTGGAGTTTGTATGTCCTCTGCTCTTGAGGCAGTCAGCCAGCATAGCTTGAGCCTTGGCGTGGTCAAACACTATGACCTCCTTAGGCTCGGTCTCCTCCTTGGAGACTGGTTCGGACTTGAGACAGATGTAAGAGTCCGGATAAGCGTCGAAGCTAGGGTAGAACTCCACCTCTTCAAGGGGACGGCACCTAGCTTATCGTTGATGAAGATGCGTCTAGTCGTGATTGGCATGCGTTTTGCATGCCTCCAGGGATTTGTCACTGAGCAGGGGGGAAGATCCTTGACGGAGATCTTCTTTGGCTGCTTCTTGAAGGTCATAAGCTCCCTCTCTAGGTCTGCATTCCCCTTGCGGAACTTCTCGTCAAGGAATGCCACCAGAGCTTAGTATCCTGGGTGCCCGGTACCACAGGTATCGTGGTGGCAGATGTAGAGGGGACGGGTTCAGAGACCACGACGGAAGTCACGGAGGGCACACAGGCGACCTCGTCCACAGAATCAGGGGCCTTCACCTGATCCTCTTCCTCTTCTTGACCCTCCGTCATGAGGGTCCTTTCGGTGTTTTCGGACACATCCGACATCCTCTCCACCTCGTCGAGATGACACTCTTGGAGAGCGCCCGCAACATCCGGTTCGACCGTTAGTTATCCTTAGGGATAACGGCATCAGCAGATGCCTTAGGGGAGAGCATGGCTCTTATCTCACTTGGAAGATAGGGGCCCGTGCAGTTTTTCTGAAACCCACGCACCTACTTACACAGTTTCTCTCGGGCATTATCCCTAGCCTCTGCTGACGGAGGGTTGTCGAACGCCTCATCCAGCAGACACTTGCAGACGTTACAGGCATGCGGATCCCAGTAACGAAGATTCCCCTTCGTGACGGAACATCCGGCGTGGGTCCGGCACGCCAGGTGGCCGTAAAAGTTAGGGCGACAAACACCGCAGAAGGTGCTCTCACACTTCACATACTCCTCCTGTAAAAGAAAGAGGAAATGAGTATTAGGAAGTCAATACAAACATGACTTACATTAATCTTAGATTAGAATAACTTAGTACACTTATAATATAAGATTCCAGTGTGTGTAGGCTTAGGATAGGTAAGCCGGAAAGGAGGTAGGAAAAAGACACATTTGTGCATCCCGCCCAGGCAATTGCTGTGACCCCATACTGTAACTAATTCCAGAAGACCTTCATGGGCCTTAGGGGGAGGAAAAAACATCCGTTATGGATGAGCCAATCTTAGGCTTCCTCTAGGGAATTAGGTACAGTAAGAGGGGGAAGCTGAATTCATTCAGTGTATAAGAAAAAAAGGGGGATAAGCTAGGCCCCCTTATCAGATTAGGTCACGGCAAGAGACTGCACAGGGAAGCGCAGAATATGCTGGAAAATTTTTTACTGTACAACTATACATAATAGTTTTCAGTCTAGGGTATAAATAACTATACCATAGGTGTACTGGCTATTATCCATAGCTGCACAATATTAGCTGCCGGCACGGGGCCGGCAGGAGGGAGGAGTGACTGTCCACTGTAACGCCAGGAATGGTGGCTCCGGCAGCCTGGCGGAATGCCGGAGGCTCAACTGAAGCCGGCAGGTCCCCATCAAGGATGGACCCTACCAAGCCATCAGTCTATGTGGCAGAGAGAGAGGGTGACACCTTAGGTGATGGCAGATCGCCGGCAAGCCGGCGGACCCCGGCAGCTGGCAGGCGATGGTAACCGACACTGATATCATTCAATGAGACAGGTAGGGCACCGAAGACTCTGACGGCAGGCGCCGGCAGAGTGGGGGCGGCAGTGGACCGGCACTAAGAGAGAGAGGGATAGGATAGGAGGAGAGAGAGGGAAGGGTAATACCCAGTACCCAATCCAATCTTCCTCCGGAAGGAGTGTTCAAATGAAAGGGAGGGGTACTCCTTTTCATCCGGCGGCAGAGAGCCGGCAGTCGGCTATGTTGCCAGTGGCTGCCCAAGGGAGGGCCGAAGAACACTCAAGAAGGGAGGTCCTCTACTGGCAGACCGACCGACGAATGCTAACCCATAGTTCAACTATATGCGGGCAGCACAGCAGTACGGACCAACCAACGAAAGGACCGAGCCGAACCGGCAACCCACCGGCTCTCGGTGGAGTTGTAGGACGGCGGACAGGGGTGTGAAGGCTAAGCCAACACCAAAGGGATAAAGGGGGAGGCATAGAGGGGGAGGGAAGAGGGTCCTGAGGGGGGGTGCATGGGGGGAGCGTAGTTCAAACCAGCATTCCCAGAGAGGAGGGGGGGGGGATTCTGTTCAAGGCTAGCCTGTCCAGGAAGGAAGAGTCAATTCTCCAGCCTAGGGTAAGTTAGCACAGAGTACTTACAGCATTAATGTCCTGTCCAAAACTATAAAGAAGCAGAATCCCATGGACTGCTTAACCTAAGCTAGGTGAGCTAGTCTCCTAGACTAGGAAGGGGAGGGGGAGGACAAGTCGCTAGGCCACAGGGAGGACGGGACTTAACCCAACCAAGTGTGGACTAGGGGGAAGGGCAGAGCCCCACCACCTTCACCCTCCAGCAGGGACCAGAAGGAGAGTACATTCTCCTAATGGGGAGCTGGGGGGCAAACGACTGGTACTCTGAGGTTCCGTCCCAGACTCAAAGCACATGTACTATGGCAAGGAGTGGGGTAGGAAAATCCTAGCCTAACCTTACCCGAAAGCATATCGAGGTAAGGAGGGATAGGATGCAGCTTAGGCTACCTCAGAGGAGGAGATTACCTTAAGAAAGGTAACTGGGGAGGTAAGGGAGTATACAATAGCCCCAGCGTTAGGTTAGGGGCAAGGGAGACGACTACCAATCTCACCGAAACCCATTGTATACTCCCTAGAAGGCGAAATAACATCTGTGCAATCACGGAATCTTGTTTGTATAAATGCCTATATCTTTATTTTATAAAAATAACACTAGGAACACTTATTATATCATGCAAGAAGTAACATGAACACTAGGCTATCGAGCCTAGGGGCTAAGCTAGCAATCCAGCATGGGGTAACCTAACACAGTGCCTAACGAATACTAACGCATAATATAACTAATTCCTAGCAATGAAGACTAAATAACTAATGAAGTTATTAGTTATAAGACCGAGAAGGTTGCTCTGGCTAACTAAATAAAGCATGCGAGGCGAGCAACAGCGTCGAAACATGACGCCTCCGGTCGGGGCACAGCTCAGCCACAAAACACAAGATTTAAAGATAAAAAGTCGTTACTTTACGGCTAGAGCTTATTTATACAATACAAGAATATGGTACTCAACTTTCCAGAAAAAGGCGAGGCTGAAGATTGCAACACGATGCGATAAAATAGCGAACACGGAAAAAAACACTCTGTCAGGAATGCTACAAAATCAGGAATGAAGCGCGCGGATGTGACGTAAACCAAGATGGCGGCCAGCTATGACGGCCGTTTGTTTACATTGCTAGGTACCGTAACAGTAACTCAGGAGGAGAGTTTTGTAACGGCTCCTCCTGATACTTGCCACACTTCCCCCTCGAAGCGTAAATGCTATGTGGGGTGCATATAGCTATGTGGCGTGTCAAGCATACGTCCCCTGTTATTATACGATATCCTAAAGGGAAACCTTATGGGTACTTGCGCCAGAAGTTAGAATTCTGTGAAACCTTTAGTTTAATTCTCTGGGAATATCTACTGTAGTCATATATACCCTCAGGAAGCTACTGAAGGAACTTTCCATCAGGACGTCATGGCTTGAGCCCAAAAAAGGAAAATCACTTTTTGAGTCAAGTCTTTCAGAGGGCAAGACTCGTTGTCCAGACTAGAGGCAAAATGGAGCACCTTATCAAGAGACCAGGAGATGGGTTTCGGTGGAGGTGCAGGACGGAGTCTAGCACATGCCTTTGGAAGCTTGTTAAAGATGTCATTGGACAAGTCTATCTGGAAGGCGTAAAGTAATGGTCTTGTCAAGGCCGATTTGCAAGTGGAAATCGTATTGGCTGCTAAGCCTTGTCCATGACGGTGAATGAAGAAGGACAGACAAAAAATCTATGGAGATTTCCGTAGGATTTTTTGCCTTGATGAAAGACACCCACTTCTTCCAGGATGACTCATATTGCCTTCTGGTAGACTTTGTTTTGTATTCCTCAAGGAAGTCTAACAATTTCTTTGAAATTCCAAACCTTTTCTTCACGGCTAGGGAGAGAAAATCACGAGATGAAGGTCTCGGGTTTTCCTTGATAAAGCGAAGACAGTCGACTTCTGACCCTGCTGGGAGAGAACTGGGTCTGGCAGAGGGATCACCTTGGGCTGTAGCTCCAGGACTAGAGGGAACCAGTTGCTCCGGGGCCACTTGGGTGCCACTAGGGCTGCTGTTTCCTTGAAGGTTCTCAGCTTGGTGAGGACTTTCAGCAGAAGGTTGGGTGGAGGGAACAGGTAAACTTTGGACCATCTGTTCCAGTCCAGGGACATGGTGTCCACCGCTTCCACTCTGGGGTCCTCGTATGGGGCCACTTAAAGAGGAAGTTGATTGTTGACGCCCGTCGCGAAGAGGTCGATCTGCAGTTCCGGGACTTGACGGGAGATAAAGGAGAATGATCTTGCGTCTGGGGACCATTCCGACTCTATGGGGCTTGTCCTCAATAGAGCGTCCGCCGTCACATTGCGGAATCCTTGTAGGTGAACTGCTGAGAGGTGCCATCTCTTCTTGTCCGCTAGGCGGAAGATGGGCAATAGCATTTGGTTGAGTTGGGGTGATCTTCAGCCCTGACGGTTGAGACATCTAACCACAACGGCGCTGTCTAGAGTTAGACGGATGTGGATCGAAGGACGAGGGGACAGTTTCTTCAGAGTAAGAAAAACCGCCATGGCCTCAAGATGTTGATGTGAAACGTCTTGAATAAGGGAGACCATGTTCCTTGAAATTGTCGCTGATGGGAGTGACCTCCCCCTCCTTCTAGCGAGGCATCCGTGTGGATGGTGCCCGACGGAGGTGGTGGTTGAAGAGGAACTGATCTTTTCAGACTCTTTGCCTCCGACCATGGCTTGAGGAGTGAGCAAAGCCTGGTTGGCAGAGGTCTCTTGAGTTCCCTTCGAGCGATGGATGCGTTTCTTCTCCAGACTCCCGATGCATCTTTTAGCTGGGCTCGTAGCACTGGGTCTATCACTGAGGCGAACTGGAGGGAGCCGAGCACTCGTTCCTGTTGGCGTCTTGAAATCCGTTTGGATTTTAGGAGTCTCTTGACAGATCCTGCTATTTCCTTCCTTTTCTTCAGAGGGATGGAAAGATGGTGTGACTGAAGGTTCCAATGGATTCCCAGCCATTGAAACTTCTGAACTGGAGACAGTCGAGACTTTTTGGCATTGATTTTGAAACCCAGATGTTCCAGGAACTGGGTCACCTTTCTGCAAGCACGTGAGCATTCTGAGGACGCCGCCCAAACCAGCCAATTGTCTAGGTAAGCCATCACCTGGATGCCTTGAAGGCGTAGCTGTTGGACGATTGTGTCTGCGAGCTTCGTGAAGATTCTTGGAGCTACGTTGAGTCCGAAGGGCATGGCCCTGAAAGCGTACCGCCTTCGTTGAAGCTTGAATCCTAGGTAGGAGGAAGCCTGGTGATTCATTAGAATGTAATAGTAGGGCTCCGCCAGGTTTATTGAGACCTTGTAAGCCTTGCGAGGTAGTAGGGCTCTTATATGTTGAAGTCAGCATCTTGAATTTGTTGTTCGCTATGAACTTGTTGAGAAGGGAAAAGTCCAGAATGACTCGGAGTTTGTCTGAGTCTTTCTTGGAACCTGGTGGACTTTACCCTCTTGATCACCTTCTTGTTCAAGAGTTCTAGGACATATTCTTCCAGGACGGGGGTGGAGTGTTGGAAGAATTGTTGGAAGGTTGGAGGTCGTGTTACCCAGCTCCACCCTAGTCCCTTCTTGATGATGCTGTGGGCCCAAGGATCGAAGGTCCAACAATCCTGGAAGTGGCGGAGTCTTCCTCCCACCGGAAGCACTTCATTGCTTCTGGTTTCCCGAGGATTTGCCACATCGGCCGCCTGCTCCCCTTCCTCCTCTCCCTCTAGATGGACGTCGAGAGGAGTCTTTGCCGGAACCTCTACCTCTGGGGCGAAAGGTAGTGGATTGCCTTTTATAGGCTGGTGTAGAGACTGGTGACTGAGCCACCACCATCTGAGGGACCAACTGAAAGGTCTGTTGTGGCCGAGCCACCAACTGGGGAGTAGCGGGTGCCGAAAACTGGTGTTTAGCCTAACGCTGCTGGGGTCAGGGCTTGTTGGACTTCTTCTTAGGTTGTTAGCCATCATCCTGAGAAGATTTCCTCTTTCGAGACTTGCCCCACTTGTTGAGAAGGTTCCAGTTCTCAGTGGCGGCTCTGCCCACAATCTCTTTCACGAGGTCAACAGGAAAGAGATATTTGCCCCAGATGTTGGAGGAAATCAGTTTCCGGGGTTCGTGTTTGACGGTGGCATCCACAAACCCGAATTCTCTACAGGCTCTTCGGGCCTTCATGAAGCTATATAAGTCCTTCAGCAAGGTGGCAAGGTGGGTCTTTGCAAGAACCATGTAGAAGCCTGGGACCCTAATGACCCCGGCCATTGTCTCAAGTTGTACTTGAGGAGACAGAGAGGCAGCCAGCCTCTCTTTCATGTCTTGCTCCCGACGCAGAAGGTACTCGGTGAGCTTGGGGAGGTTTTCGTTAAACTGACGTCCCGCGACGTCAGCCTCCAACTTTCCAACCGTGAAAGTTAACTGGATATCCTTCCAGCTTTTGTCATCGGGAGGGAGGGCGAGGGAGAGAGGCCTACATTCCTCCTATGTAGGGCAGGGTTTTCCTTCCTCCACCGCCTTCATCACTGCCAGCAGGGCCTTTTCGGCGAAAGGAAAGACCATGGTGGGAGGAGCAAGAAAGGACGGGTGTTTCTTGCATAGGTCCGGCACCTTGGAATTGGTGTAGCCCCTGCTCTTGAGGGAGTCGGCCAGAAGAGCTTGAGCCTTAGTGTGGTCAAACACTATGACCTCCTTCGGCTCGGTCTCCTCCTTGGAGACTGGTTCAGATTTGAGACGGACGTAACAGGGGTAGGCTTCGAAGTTAGGCCAGAACTCCAAGGGGGACGGCGCTTAACTTGGGGTTGATTATGATGCGTCCGCTTGTAATGGGCATGTGTTCAGTATGCCACCAAGGATTTGTCACCGAGCAGGCAGGAAGATCCTTGACGCTGATCTTCTTTGGCGTCGTCTGTTTCATGCTCATTATCTCCCTCTTAAGGTCCGCATGCCCCTGGCGGAACTTCTCATCCAGGAGTGCTACCAACATTTGGAGGGTATCCTGGGTGCTTACCACTGCCGGTACTGGAGTGGCAGATGTAGAGGGGACTGGTTCCGAAACCACAACGGAAGAAACAGAAGGTGCACGGGCGATCTTGCCCTCGTTGTCAGTAGTCTCCACTTGGTCCTCCTCTTCTTGACCCTCAGCCATCAGGGTCCTTTCGGTATTATTCAACACATCTGACATCTTCTCCACTTCGTCTATGTGACGTTCTTCGAGAGCGTCTGAAACCTCAGGCTCGACCGTCAGTTGGACGCAGGGGATCTCAGGCTTGGGAATGACGGCATCCGCAGATGCCTTGGGGAAGAGCAAGGCTCTCATCCTTTCACTTGGGAGATAGGGCCCTGTGGCGTTCTTTTGGAAACCACGCACCCACTTGCGCAGTTTCTCTCGGGCGATGTCCCTGGCCTCCGCTGACAGAGGGTTATCGAAAGCCTCATCGAGCAGGTTCTTACACACAGGGCAGACCTGCGGGTCCCAATAGCGAAGATTTCCCTTCGAGATCGAACAGCTGGCGTGGATTCAGCACGCCAGGTGGTCGTAGAAGTCAGGGCGACGAACGCTACAGAAGGTGCTCTCACACCGTAGGTACTCCTCCTGTAAAAGAAAGAGACAAATGAGTTTTTGGAAGTCAGCTAAATTATGACTTACAGTAATCTTAGATTAGTATTAAGTTATTAAACTTATAATATAAGATTCCTTTTATGTATAAGCTTAGGATAGATAAGCTAGAAAGGAGGTATTAAAGACACATACTTGTGCATCCCACCCAGCCAATTGCCGTGACCCCACACCATAACTAATTCAAGGGGCCTGTCATAAGCCCTAGAAGGGGAAGAACATCCATGCTGGATGAGCCAATCTTAGGCTTCCTCTGAGGATTTAGCTACAGTGAGAGGGGGAGCTGAATTCATTCAGTATATAAGAAAAGGAGGGATAATCTAATCCCCCTTATTCAGGTTAGGTCCCGGCAAGAGACTGTGCATGGATGCACAGAATATGCTGGAAAATATTTACTGTACAACTATACACAATAGTTTTCAGTCTAGGGTATATCTTATACCATAGATGTACTGGCTTTTATCAATAGCTGTACAATAATCACTGCCAGCACTGGGCCGGCAGAGGGAAGGAGTGGCTGTCCACTGTAAAGCCAAGATTGAAGGCGCCGGCAGCGTGGCAGCATGCCGGAAGCTCGCCTGGCGCCGGCAAATCTCCATCAAGGTGAGACCCTTCCAAGCCATCAATCTATGTGGCAGAGAGAGGGCGACACTTTGAAGTGATGGCAGATCGCCGGCAAGTCGGCGGCCCCCGGCAGTCAGCAGGTGACCGGCAGAGGTATACCTACACTGACATCATTCAATGAGACAGATAGGATACCAAAGACACTGACGGCTGGCGCCGGCAGAGTGGAGGCGGAAGTGGACCGGCACTGAGAGAGAGAGAGGGATAGGAAAGGAGGAGAGAGAGGGAAGGGTAAAATTCGATACCCATCCCCTTCTTCCTCCGGAAGGAGTGTTCAAATGAAAGGGAGAGGGTGGCAACCTTTCATCCAGTGGCAACAGAGCCAGCAGTCGGCTATAGTTGTCGGTGGCGGCCAAAGAGAGGACCGAAGAACACTCAAGGATAATGTCTTCAGCCAGCAGACCGAACCATCGAATGCCATCCCATAGTTCAACTATATGCGGGAAGCGTAGCAGTTCGGACTAACCAACGAAAGGACCAAGCCGAACCCACAACCCGCCGGCACGCGGTGGAGTTGTAGGACAGCGGACAGGGGTGTGATGGCTAGCCAACACCAGGGGTGTGATGGCTAGCCAACACAAAAGGGATAGAGGGGGAGGGTTAAGGGTCCTGAGAGGGAGTGTGGGGGGGAGGCGTAGCTCCCACCAG
The DNA here is from genome assembly GCF_036898095.1 of Palaemon carinicauda. NCBI lineage: Eukaryota > Metazoa > Arthropoda > Malacostraca > Decapoda > Palaemonidae > Palaemon > Palaemon carinicauda. Next base: position 262,694,097 of record NC_090725.1, on the reverse strand, counting down.
CACTCCCAGGGGTGGGGATTCTGTTTAGGACTAGCCTGTCAAGGAAGGAAGAATCCATTCTCCAGCCTAGGGTAGGTTAGCACAGAGTAGGTACAGCACTAGCGTCCTGTACTAAACTATAAAGAAACAGAATCCCTGGACTGCCTAACCTAGGCTAGGTGAGCTAGTCCCTTAGACCAGGAAAGACGGGGTAGGACAAGTCGTTAGGCCACAGGGAGGAAGGTTCTTAACCCAACCAAGTGTGGACTAGGGGGAAGGGCAAAGCCCCTTCGCCTTCACCCCCACCAGGGACCAGAAGGAGAGTACATTCTCCTAATGGGGAGTTGGGGGCGAACGACTGATACTCTGAGGTTCTGTCACAAACTCAAAGTGCATGTACTATGGCAAGGGGTGGGGAAAGAACAATCCTAGCCTAACCTTACCCGAAGGCATTCGAGGTAAGGAGGGGTAGGATGTAGCCTAGGCTACCACAGAGGGAGGAGATTACCTTATATAAGGTAACTGGGGAGGTGAGGAAGTATACAAGAGCCCTAGCGTTAGGTTAGGGGCAAGGGAGACGACTACCAAGATCATCGAAACCCATTGTATACTTCCTAGAAGGCGAAAAAACATATGTGCAATCACTGAATCTTATATGTATAAATGCCTATGTTTTCATTACATAATTAAACACTAGGAACACTTATTATATCATGCATGAAAGTAAACAAAAATGCCTAGGCTATCGAGCCTAGGGGTTAGGCTAGTCATAGCATACGAATTCGGCTACCTGCACTCGCCGAAAATGAATACTGTCGGCATAATATAACTAATTCCTAGCAATGAAGATTAGATAACTAATGTAGTTATTAGTTATAAGACCGGGAAGGTTGCTCTGGCTAACTAAATAAAGCATGCGAGGCGAGCAACAGCGTTGCGACATGACACGTCCAGTCGGGGCACAGCTCCGCCACAAAACACAGATTTTTAAGATAAAAAGACATTACTTTACGGCTAAAGCTTATTTATACAAGAATATGGTACTCAACTTTCCAGAAGAAGGCGAGGCAGAAGATTGTGACATTGCGAAATTACTTACGCGAACGCTGGGAAAAACCCCTAGTTATTATACGATATCCTAAAGGGAAACCTTATGGGTACTCGCGCCAGAAGTTAGAATTCTGTGAAACCTTTGGTTTAATTCTCTGGGTATATCTACTGTAGTCAAATATACCCTTACGAAGCTACTGAAGGAACCTTCCATCAGGATGTCATGGCTTGAGCCCAAAAAATAGCTTTTATTCTTCTGTCGGCAGAAATTCAAAACTCGCCACAATCGCACAGATAATTCGCTCAAAAATCTATTTTTGGGTGAGATAGCCATGACGTACTGATGGAAGGTTCCTTCAGTAGCTTCCTAAGGGTATATATGTCTACAATAGATATTCCCAGAGAATTAAACTAAAGGTTTCACAGAATTCTAACTTCTGGCGCGAGTACCCATAAGGTCTCCCTTTAGGATATCGTATAATAACAGGGGACGTATGTTTGACACGCCACATAGCTATCTGCACCCCACATAGCGTTTATGCTTCGAGAGGGAAGTGTGGCAAGTATGGGAGGAGCCGTTACAAAACTCTCCTCCTGAGTCACTGTTACAGTACTCGGCGACATCACATCCGGCCGCCATGTTGGATTGATGCCGCCAGAGCGCGCTTTCCTCATTCCTTCCGGCGTATATGCCAGCTTCCATGATACAATAAGATTGGGAGGGGCCTGACAGGCCGGAATAGAGAACAAGGGCGGGTCCATCAGGACGTCATGGCTATCTCACCCAAAAATAGATTTTTCACTTAGCTCAAAATCCGTTTGTTGGGCTTAAGCAATGACGTCCTGATGGAAGTGTACCAGAGAATTAATGTATCGTGGATTTTATCCCTTTGTAGTGTCTTCCACTTCTAAACAATATTCCTTTGGTCTGATGACCACAGAGACCTGTGACATCTCCGTTACGTCACTTCAGATAAGCATATACCATGTTATCGCTTCCTGCTCCCCTGGCAGGGGAGTCCTATTTGGACATAAGGAACACCTTGAAGTTACTTGATAAAGGAACTCGCCTATTGTCGGAGATCTGGCCGGTCTCATGGACAGATCGAAGAAGGTAAGTACAATTGTATTGGAACAAATTACCTTGGTCTAGGTGAGTATACATCAAGAAGAAGCAATATTATAAAATTGAATATAATAATATTCAAATAATAAGGTAATAAAAATTCTCTGACAGTGTTTTTATTTCATGAGTGAGGGCGAAATGAGATGCACAGGGTAACAAAATTCTATTTTATTCAATAAAATAAGAATTAACTTGAAAAGTAAATTTCAGTTGGAATGCAATTAGAAGCACAGACTAAAGACATCAGAAGGCGTGGGTGTGGAATCTAAGGAAGAACTTGCCATTACACACATAAGTTCCAGGGGAACTATAAAGCCTTTCTAGAAAGTCTTATATACACTACATGTTAAAAATATGTGGCACACGTGTTTCTGTCTATGTTACTTCACCTTTGTAGAAGAACAGTCCTTAGTGTCACAAGGTGGCACTTAAAATCACTATGTTTCGCACTAGGGTCAACACAGGCACCCATGGAGTTGAAGAGTCCCGAATAACTCACTGTTCTGCGCAGCATTAAGCAGCAGATTTTAACACACTACCTGCTGCCACCACGTAACGCTTAAGTTCGTGCACCTGCTTCGCGTAGTGTTTGAAAAACTTTCCATTGCCAGGAAAAGTTCATGGAAGAGGCGACTTTCCTCGGATCATGACCTGCGGGTGTACTGTCAGGATCCGCTCTGCGAATAAAGTAGGTGATCTTCGCCCTTAGTTGTTTGCGTGACAAATCAGATCCTGATGTTTCTCCTTTAAAGACCTGTCCTCCGCCAAAATCTGAAGTTCTTCGAAGATAGACCTTTAGACTCTCCACTGGGCATAGAGAGACATATTCCTTCAGAGGGCAGATTCTCCAGGGGCCCCACCTTTTGGTGGGAAGCTCATTCATGGCAAGAAACATAAGATCAGGGAAAAGGGTAAGTTCACCTGTCTCAGCGAACTGTATCTGGCCCTCTTCTCTAGATATAGCCACAATTTCACTGACTCGGGCTCCCGAGGCGAGAGCAAAAAGGAAAATCACTTTTTGAGTTAAATCTTTCAGAGGGTAAGACTCATTGTCCAGACTTGAGGCAGAATGGAGCACCTTATCAAGAGACCAGGAGATGGGTCTCGGTGGAGGTGCGGGACGGAGTCTAGCACATGCCTTTGGCAGCTTGTTAAAGATGTCGTTGGACAGGTCTATCTGGAAAGCATAAAGTAATGGTCTTGTCAAGGCAGATTTGCAAGTGGAAATTGTCTTGGCTGCCAAGCCTTGTCCATGAAGGTGAATAAAGAAGGACAGACAAAAGTCTATATAGATTTCTGTAGGATTTTTAGCCTAGACAAAGGACACCCATTTCTTCCAGGATGACTCGTATTGCCTTCTGGTAGATTTTGTTTTGTATTCCTCTAGGAAGTCCAAACATTTCTTCGAGATCCCAAACCTCTTCGTCACGGGTAGGGAGAGAAAATCATGAGATGAAGGTCTCCGGTTTTCTTTAATGTAGCGAAGACAGTTGACTTCTGAACCTGCTGGGAGAGAACTGGGTTGTAACTCCAAGATTAGAGGGAACCACTTGCTCCGGGGCCACTTGGGTGCCAGTAGGGCTGCTGTTCCTTGGAAGGTTCTCAGCTTGGTGAGGACTTTCAGCAGAAGGCTGGGTGGAGGGAACAGGTAAATCTTGGACCATCTGTTCCAGTCCAGGGACATGGCGTCCACCGCTTCCGCTCTGGGGTCCTCGTATGGGCCCACGTAAAGAGGAAGTTGTTTGTTGTCGCTCGTCGCAAAGAGGTCGATTTGCAGTTCCGGGACTTGATGGGAGATGAAGGAGAATGAGTCTGCGTCTAGGGACCAATCCGACTCTATTGGGGTTGTCCTCGATAGAGCGTCCGCTGTCACGTTGTGGAATCCTTGTAGGTGAACTACCGAGAGGTGCCATCTTTTCTTGTCCGCTAAGCGGAAGATGGGCAGTAACACTTGATGGAGTTGGGGCGATCTTGAGTCCTGACGGTTGAGACATCTGACCACAACGGTGCTGTCCAGAGATAGGCGGATGTGGATTGAGGGACGTGGAGACAGCCTCTTCAGAGTAAGAAGTACCGCCATGGCCTCCAAGATGTTGATGTGAAATGTCTTGAATAGGGGAGACCATGTTCCTTGAACTTGTCGTTGATGGGAGTGACCCCCCATCCTTCTAGTGAAGCATCTGTGTGGATAACAACCGACGGAGGCGGTGGATGAAGGGGAACTGATCTCAGGTTCTTTCCCTCCGACCATGGCTTTAGGAGTGAGCGAAGCCTGGTTGGCAGAGGTCTCTTGAGATCTCTTCGAGCGATGGATGCCTATCTTCTCCAGACTCCCGATGCATCTTTTAGCAGTGCTCACAGCACTGGGTCTGTCACTGAGGCGAACTGGAGGGTCGTCTTGAAATCTGTTTGGATTTTAGGAGTCTCTTGACAGATCCCGCTATTTCCTTCCTTATCTTTAGAGGGATGGAAAGACGGTGTGACTGAAGGTTTCAATGGATTCCTAGCCATTGAAACTTCTGAGCTGGAGACAGTCGAGACTTTTTGGTGTTGATTTTGAAGCCCAGATGTTCCAGGAACTGGTCATGTTGAGTCCGAAGGGCATAGCTCTGAAAGCGGACTGCCTTTTCTGAAGCCTGAATCCTAGGTAGGAGGCGGCCTGGCGATTCATTGAATGTGCCGGTACTGTAGACGTCCGCCAAGTCTATTAAGACTGTGTATGCCTTGCAAAGTAGTAAGGCTCTTATATGTTAAAGAGTTAACATCTTGAATTTGTTGTCTGCTATGAACTTGTTAAGAGGGGACAAGTCCAGAATGACTCGGAGTTTGTCGGAGTCCTTCTTGGGAACACAGAATAGTCTTCTCAGGAACCTGGTGGACTTTAGCCTCTTGATCACCTTCTTGTTCAAGAATTCTAGGACGTATTCTTCCAGGATGGGGGTGGTGTTGAAAGAATTGGTGGAAGGTTGGAGGTGGTGTTACCCAGCTCCACCCTAGTCCATTCTTGATGATGTTGTGAGCCCAAGGATGGAAGGTCCAACGATCCTGAAAGTGGCGGAGTCTTCCTCCAACCGGAAGCATTTCATTGCTTCTGGTTTCCCGAGGGTTTTCCACCTCGGCCGCCTGCTCCCTTTCCTCCTCTCCCTCTAGATGGATGTCAAGAGGAGTCTCTGCTGGAACCTCGACCTTTGGGACGAAAGGTAGTAGACTGCCTTTCGTAGGCTGGTGTGAAGACTGGTGACTGAGCCACCACCGGCTGAGGGACCAGCTGAAAGGTCTGTTGTGGCTGAGCCACCAACTGGGGAGTAGCGGGTGCCGGAAACTGACGTTTAGCCTGACGCTGCTGGGGTCGGGGCTTGTTTGATTTCTTCTTAGGTTGGGGGCCCTCATCCTGAGAAGATTTCCTCTTTCTTGACATGCCCCACTTGTTGAGAAGGTTCCGGTTCTCAGTGTTGGTTTTGTCAACGATCTCTCTCACGAGGTCGTTAGGGAAGAGATCTTTCCCCCAAATGTTGGAGGAAATCAGTTTCTGGGGTTCGTGTTTGACGGTGGCATCCGCAAACACGAATTCTCTACAGGCTCTCCGGTCCTTGAGGAAGCTGTAGAAGTCCTTCGTCAAGGTGGCGAGATGGGACTTAGCAAGAACCATGTAGAAGCCTGGGACCCGGCCATTGTCTCAAGCTGCACTTGATGAGACAGGGAGGCAGCCAGCCTCTCTTTTGTATCCTGCTCCCGATGTAGAAGGTACTCAGAGAGCTTGGGGAGGTTCTCATTAAACTGCCGTCCTGCGATGTCAGCCTCCAACTTTCCTACTGAGAAAGTTAACTGGATGTCTTTCCAGATCTTGTCGTCGGGAGGGAAGGCGAGGGAGAGGGGCCTACATTTCTCCAATGTAGGGCAGGGTTTTCCTTCCTCCACTGCCTTCAACACTGCCAGCAGGGACTTTTCAGAAAGGGGAAGACCATGGTGGCAGGAGCAAGAAAGGATAGGTGTTTCTTGCTTAGGGCCAGCACCTTGGAGTTGGTGTAGCCCTTGCTCTTAGGCAGTTGGCTAGAAGAGCTTGAGCCTTAGCATGGTCGAAGACAATGACCTCCTTAGGCTCAGTCTCCTCCTTGGAGACTGGCTCGGACTTGAGACTGATGTAACAGTCCGGGTAAGCTTCGAAACTAGGCCAAAACTCCACCTCTCCAAGGGGAACTGCGCCTAGTTTATCATTGATGAAAATCCGTCCAATCGTGATGGGCATGTGTTCTGCATGCCTCCAGGGGTTGGTCACTGAGCAGAGGGGAAGATCCTTAACACTGATCTTCTTTGTCGTCTGTTTCGACAGACGGAGGATCTCCCTCTTAAGGTCCGCATGTCCCTGACGGAACCTCTCATCCAGGAGCGCCACCAAGGCCTGGAGGCTATCCTGGTTGGCCACTACTACAGGCACAGGAGTGGAAGAAGTAGAGGGGATGGAATCCGATACAGCAATGGAATAAACAGAGAGGGCGTGGGCGACCTCGGCCTCGGGAGTCTCCACATACTCCTCCTCCTCTTGACCCTCGGCCATCAGGGTCCTTTCGGTGGTGTCCGACACTTCCGACATTCGTTCCACCTCATCAAGATGGAATTCTTGAAGTGCGTCCGAAACGTCCGGTTCGACCGTCAGTTGGACACAGGGGATCTCAATCTTGGGAATGACGGTATCCGGAGATGCCTTTGGAAAGAGAAAAGCTCTCATTTTCTCATTTGGAAGATAGGGCCCCTGGGCGTTCTTTTGGAAACCACGCACCAATTTGCGCAGTTTCTCTCGGGCGATATCCCTGGCCTCCGCTGACGGGGGGTCGTCAAATGCCTCATGGGGCAGGTCTTTGCAAACAGTGCAAACCTGCGGGTCCCAATAACGTAGAGTCCCTTGGGAGATGGAACAGCTGGCGTGGGTTCGGCACGCCAGGTGGCCATAGAAATCCGGGCGTCAAACGCTGCAGAAGGCGCTCTCACACCGTAGGTACTCCTCCTGTAAAAGAAAGGGGCACATGAGTCTGCGGAAGTCAATTACAATGACTTAAAGTAATCTTAGATTAGTATTAAAGTTATACAAACTTATAATATAAAATTCCTTTCAAGTGTAAGCTTAGGATAGGTAAGCTAGAAAGAAGAGAAAACGGATTTTGAGCAAAGCGAAAAATCTATTTTTGGGTGAGATCGCCATGTCGTCCTGATGGGAGTTCCTAAGGTAGCTTCCAAAGGGATATATTATACTACAGTGATATTCCCAGAGAGTCAACCTTCAGGTTCCAGAATTCTAACTCCTGGAGCGAATATCCTTAAAATTTTCTCAAGGATATCGCATAATATCAGAGGACGCATTCTTGACATGCCACATAGCAATCTGCACCCGTAATAGCGTTTACGTTTCGAGGGGGACGTGGCAAAAGAATAGAAGGGGGCCGTAACAAGGTTACCCCCGTTCCCGTACTACTATTGACCACCACCCCAGCGCTATTCCCAAGATGGCGGACATTCCTTGTAGCATTGAGCATGGTGCTACAGATACAGTATGTTAGGGAGGGAACTGTGAAGATCTTTTCTTTTAAGAAAGAAGGGTGGGTCCATCAGGACGACATGGCGACCTCACCCAAAAATTGATTTTTCGCTTCGCTCAAAATCCGTTTTTTGGGCTCAAGCCATGTCGTCCTGATGGAAGTATACCAGAGCATTAATGTATATGTGGATTTTCATCAGTGCCTTAACCTTGGGACAACCTTTCTATGATCATTTGGATCAATCGAGACAAATGACATTACTGTTATCCGTCATTATCACTAATTATCTCCGATGTTAGTGCTTCCTGCCCCCTACAGGGAAGAGTCATTCTAGACAGTAGAAAAAGGGGGTCTCAAGGTAAGCATATATTGTATGGACAATCATAAGAATACACCAGATGAACAAACCTAATTTTCACAAACTACGAGACGGTTTGTCTCGTAGTTTGTGAAAATTAACAAATACTTAACAGCGTTTCTTAAATCCATTGTTTGTGAGCATACAAATAAATAAAAGTACATACTCTGGACTTTTAATCATGCAATTGTCGGGCGAGTTTGGACGCAATTACATTCTAATAGACGTTTATTAGTAAGTAAAGTAAAACGAATGTAGCATGATAACGGAACTATACATGTAACCTGTACAGAGATTATCTTTCTTTCTTGGAAAGCAAGGAATGATAAGTGCCACTCTCAGAATGAAGAAAATTTATAAAACAAATTCTCTTCATAAATCCTGTACTGGTTACTTTTATTGGCACTGTGTACTACGTACACCAGCACTAGTGCTATCTGTATAATTCCGCACCTGGGATTTTGAACAGAGCTAGTGTCACCATGGTAACACTTAATCAAAGGAGGTCACACCCTAAGAGGGATGACCCCTTCTCCCTTTAATTGACAGTCACAGTCAATTAGCTGTTCATCGTACAATTAGATGGCGGGTTAAGTACTCTGCCCAACGTCACCACATACTGCTTCAGATCATGGACTTGCTTAGCATAGTGTTTGTAGAACACTCTGGATGATTCTCACCCAGTATATGTGCGAGGACATTTGAAGTCCCAAACCATTGACTGTTTATAACAGTAGTTAGGGGGCAGGTATTAATACACTACCTGCAGCCACTACATAAGAGTTTCAGTTCATGTACCTGTTTTGCATAGTGTTTGTAAAACACTATGGATGATTTCCATCCAGTGTATGAAAGAAGACGCTCAAAGTCCATATACTGAAAGAAGTTCAGTGATGAAGCAATCTTTCTCGGATCACGACCTGCGGGAGTACTGTCAGGATCCGCTCTACTAATAAAGTAGGTGAGCTTCGCCCTCAGTTGTTTTAGGGATAAGTTTGATCCAGAGGTATCTCCTTTAAAGAGCTGTCCTCCCCTGAAGTCTGAAGTTCTACGAAGATAGACCTTTAGACACTCTACTGGACATAGAGAGACATCTTCCTTCAGAGGGCAGACTCTCCCGGGACCCCACCTTTAAGTGGGTAGCTCATTCTTAGCAAGAAAGGATGGATCAGGGAAGAGATTCAGTTCTCCTGTTTCTGAGAACTGAATGTGGCCCTCATCCCTAGAAAGGGCCACTATTTCACTAACTCTAGCCCCTGAGGCTATAGCGAACAGAAAAATAACCTTTTGGGTTAGATCCTTAAGCGAACAATCTTCATTGTTCAAGGATGAGGCATAATGTAGGACCTTGTCCAAAGACCAAGAGATGGACTTTGGTGGTGAAGCAGGCTTAAGCCTCGCACATGCCTTCGGGATCTTATTAAAGATCTCATTCGCCAAGTCTACTTGAAAGGCATATAGAAGAGGTCTAGTCAAGGCTGACTTGCACGTAGTTATCGTGTTGGCTGCCAAACCCTGGTTATGAAGATGGATAAAGAAGGACATGCAGAAGTTCATTGAAATCTTTCTCGGTCCTTTTGCTTTTACGAAAGCAACCCACTTTTTCCATGATGACTCATATTGTCTTCTAGTTGACTTAGACTTGTATTCTTCTAAGAATTCTATATTGCCTTTTGAGATCCCAAATCTTTTCTTAACCACTAGGGCAAGAAAATCATGCAATGAAGGGATTGCGTTCTCTGTAATAAATCAAAGGCAATTAATCTCTGAACCTTCCAGAGTTGTCCCGGGTTCAGAATTAAGGACAGCCACAGCCTCAGCCTCTGTTCCTTCCTCAAGGAGGATAGATCTTGGGCTACCTGGGAGCCAACAGAGCTACTCCCACCTGGAAGGATCTCAGCATGTTGAGGACTCTCAGCAGGTGATTGGATGGGATGAACTGGAAATCCTAAGTCTATCCTTTCCACTTCAGAGACATGATGTCCATCATTTAAATTAGAGTATCCTCGTATGGGGCTACATATCAAGGTAGTTCCTTGACGGCGCTCATAATGAAGAGGTCGGATTGCAGTTCGGGGACTTGTTCCCATCTGGGAGAGAATAGGTCTGCGTCCGAGGACCATTCTAACTCTATCGGCCTGAGCCTGAGTAGAGCATCCACTGTCACATTGTGGATCGGTTGTATGTGAACTGCTGACAGGTGCCATCCCTTTAGGTAAGGGATGGCTAACTACACCTAGACTGTATGAGACGTTCCTTAGCATCGTCGATTGTAGCGTCTCGTTATCGCTTCGGAGTTCCAGATCAGCCGTAGACAATCTGATCTGCTTGGAGAGAGTTTCCCTACTCATGACTGGACCAACATGGTCTTGGGATTTTCGGGCTTTGACCTTTGTTAGGGAAGCGATTAAGGAAGGACCGCTATCGGTCTTTTTAGGCCTCTTCGAGCGTTTGATGCTTGTTTTCTCCAGGCTCCCAGCGCATCTTGCAGCAGTGCTCTTAGCACAGGGCCTGCCTCTATTACGAACTGGAGAGAGATCAGGGTTCCTCCCTGTTCTCGTTTTGGGAATCTGACTGATTACCGGAGTCTCTTGACAGACCTTGCCATCTCCTTTTACCTTCCCAAAGGAAAGGAGAGTTGGAGTGACAACAGGCTTCAATGGCTTTTCAGTCATTGAAACCTTTGAGCCGGAGAGAATCGAGACTTCTTGAAGTTTATCTTTCATCCACGATGTTCCAGGGACCGGATCATTTCTTCGGATGTTCATAGACCAGCCACCTTGGGTGCTGCCCACCCCAGCCTCTTGTCCAGGAACATTGTTCCCTGAACATTTCTTAGGCTTAAATATTGCATGACTGTGTCTGCCAATTTTATGAAGGCAGCTAGGACTCTGTCTAGTCTGACGAGTATCTTTCCTAGGAAGTGCGTTACTTTGTGTAACTTGAATCCTAGATAGGAGGGGAAAGGGTGATTGACTGGAAGTTGCCAATAGACGACTTTCAGGTCTGGTAAGACTATAGGCCCCCTTTTTTGCAGCGGGGTCCTTATGTTCAGGAGGATAAACATCCTGAACTCGTTGTTTTATTTGGACTTGTTGAGTGGCGATAAGTCCTGAATGACTGAATTTTCTTGAGTCCTTCTTGTAAACACACAACGGCCTTCCCTGGAATTCGGTGGACTAAAGTTTCCTTACCACCTGTATGCTCTAGAGCTCTCAGGTAAACTCCTCCAGGAGGGTTTTGGATTATCGGAGGAGTTGAGGAAATGGTGGTAGAGATATCTCCACCTGTCATCTTAGTCCCATCTTGATTAGGCCATGGACCAAAGGATCGAAGGTCCAGCGATCTTAAAGGAATCTCCCTCCTACTAGAAGCATTTCTATTCTTCGACTGATCAGTAGGAATATCTTTTCGACCATATGACTGTGACATCTCAGTCACTACAACTGTGGATTGTTGTTGAACCGCTCGAAATGGATTTCCAGACCTCTCCATCTTCCTTTTAGGTTGGGGACCCACAACCTTAGAAGATTCTCTTTTTGAAAGGATGCCCCACTTTTGGAGAAGTCCTACTTTCTCCGTGGAGGCGTTCTTAATCACTTTCTTGACTACCTCGTCTGGAAAGAGGTCTTTACCCCAGATGTTGGAAGATATTAGCTTTCTTGTATCGTGTTTCGCTGTTGCTTTAGCAAACACAAACTCCCTACATGTTCTTCTAGCCTTTATAAAGGCATAAAGGTCTTTTACCAAAGTAGCCATATGTATTTTGGCTAAGACCTTGAGCATGTCAGGGGTATCTTGATGAGCCAACAGAACTCTATGTAGTTCTGTAGAGATAAGGAGGCTGCAAGTCTCTTCTTTGTTTCTTGTTCATCCTGTAAGAGAAACTCAGATAATTTTGGAAGATTTTCCTTAAATTGTCGACTGGCGACATCCACCTCAAGTCTTCCTACTGAAAAGGTGAAATGGGCCTCCTTCCAGTTCTTCTCCTGTCTGGGAAATGCTAGTGACAGAGGCTCGCACTCCTTGAGTGTAGGACACGGTTTACTTGTCTCTACTGCCTCAGTGACATATATGAAAGCCTTCTCCGTAAAGGGGAATGAAATTGAAACAGGAGCAAGAAAGGAAGAGTGCTTGTTACCTGGTGTGGATACCTTCGACACCGAGTAACCTGCCTTTTCTATGCTGCTTGATAGGATAGCCTGTGCTTTATCATTGTCGAGAATCATAACCTCCTTTGAGTCCGTTCCTTTTCCTGATGTTGGTTTATCCTTCAGTCTAATGAAACAGTTCCGGAAAGCGTCAAAGCTTGGCCAGAACTGGATTTTGTCCAAAGGAACAGCACCCATCTTCTCCGAGATGTAGAGTTTGCCGTTTAAAATCAGCATTAGCTCCGCAAACCTCCAGGGATTGGTTGTGGAGCATGTCAGAAGGTCTTGATCTACGAGTCGTTTGTACGACCCTTTAGGAGCGACAAGTAGAGCTTTACCAAGCTCTACCTTGCATTTCACTTCCTGCTTTGTGCTCTGTTTGCACAAATTTTCTACTAGATTCTTAACTTGGGCCCATAACTGGTTCATTCCATCTAAAAGAGGGATAGAAGGCAGAGATATCGATGTCGTTGCCTCATGAGCCTATTGGGACGGAGACAATTCCAACCCGCCATTCTCCCCTTCTTCCCGTGGGCGCATTTTGCCCTCCTTCCCGAAGGTTATCTGGCCATCGGGAAATGTACCTCGTGTCTGGGGTACCATTATTTCCCTACTCGCTATTGGAAATAGTAACCTACGCATCTTGTCATTAGGCAGGTAAGGTCCCGGAGAGATTTTCTGAAAGCCTCTCACCCAGTTGCGTAGTTTGAAACGAGCTGCATCCCTAGTCTCTAGCGACTTGGGATTCTTGAAACCTTCAGACAATAGGGCCCGAAATACTTTGCAGGTTCCAATACTGCAGGTGTTCGGAAATAATATTGCAGGGGGCATGAAACCTACATGCATTATGTCCGTAAAGACACTTACTCTTAGTTTTGCAGAAGACTGCAACACATGACATCTGGCATTCCTCCTGTAAAGAAAGGAAAACAAAATGAGTATACGATTGATTATCTCACTGATAACCAATATATCAAAGGTCATATCTTAACAGAATTGCTTAGGATAGCAAGCTATAAAGGGATAGTAGGAGACATACTTGTGTATCCCTTGCAAGCAAATGCTGGTACCTCCCCTCAGTATTAAATGATAGGAATTTCCTTTTCGAAGGAATTCCAACTGAAAAAGGGGGTTTTCTAACCCCTAGGGATAGAGAAGTGTATACTTCACTGTCCCTTTCATACTAAATGCTGTGGGGTACGGAAGACTGATTTCTCAATCAGCTTAACGAAGAAACACTATTTCTTCAATGTAAGAGCGGCTGCAGCATAAGCTCGCATGCGGATACCCAAGATATGCTAGAAATAGTTACTGTATAATCATACTGTAGTTTTCTATTTGCATTATGCATTATATTGCAATATACTGGCTACTGTATAATTATGTATAGTATGATCCAGCCAATGTGTTGCCTTTCTGGTAAGCAACTGACTGTACGGTCCAGCTGGCATGATGCCAACTGGACTGGGGAAAGAAAAGACATATATTTGTATATATCCCACCCAACTTATTTGCTGTGACCCCCCTTACAAAATTAAAACATAGAGTTTCCTGATCATGGAGACTCGAGGATAAGGGCTCTGCCCTTTAAGGGTTAGGAGTGTAACCTCCAGTTCTTAAAATTTTAATATTGCAGGGTAATCTGAAGACTGATTTCTAATCAGAATATTGAAGAATTAAATTCTTTCAATATGAGATTGGGCTCCACAAATATTTGGGTAGGATTTTCAAATATATTGGAAAACACTACTAGTATAAAATATACAGAAGCTTTCTATTTGCAGTATATCCTATACTGCAAAAATATTAACTACCTGTATAAACATATACTGTAGTTCAGCCAGCATGCCGTCGGCATAGCTAGCTAATGCTAGCACATCTAGCCAGCTAGCTAAAGGAAAGAGAGATAGCATGGAGAACAGGCTACCTAATACTGTATATATATACAGTAAAAGGGATGTAAAAGTCTACTATTACTACCTTTCTCCAGAAAGAATATAAAATTCAAGCTTCCATCCAGCTACAGTACTGTCGCCGGCAAGGATCTGTCTAAACCTTGCCGGCTGGCACCGCTGGTCAGTACAGTCGGCGTGCTGACGGTTGAGTAGGCACCATTCTGTGCCGGCTTGGTAGGCAGCACCCCGGCAGTAGCCACTGTTGCTAGCAGTTCAAGAAAGAACTGAACCTTTGTAAACAGAAGGGACTTCCCATTACAGCCAACATGGCCAGCAGCTGCCCTGGTTGCCTGCCAGCAGTCACCATGACTGCCTGCCAGCAGTCACCACGACTGCCGGCCGGCAGCAGCCATGACTACCGGCCGGCAACTAATATGGCCGGCAGCTCACAGCTGTCATTACTGCCGGCCAACAGATATAAGACTGCCGGCCGGCAGCTGTAATGACTGCTGGCCGGCAGCTGTAATGACTACCGGCCGGCAGCTCTCAACCCAGCGGCAACAGTAAGGTTGCCGGGATTCGCCAACATAAAGGGATAGAAGGGAAGGGAAAAGAGGGTCCTGTGAAAGGTACAGCAGGAGCCGGCCGTAGCCTGTCCTGCCCCACCTAACAATCTCCGTTCCTGTATTAGAACTATCCCATGTGGCTAAAGAATTCCATTCTTTAGCCTAGGGTTAGCTTAATACGATTAAGAGGTTGGTAGCACCCTCGCCACCACCTCTAATGGTAAGGAAACGGGGTTGTAGTGCCAGTGTCCCCTAAGCATTAGAAGAATTCTATTCCTCAGCCTAGGGTCCACTAACACAGGACTAGTCTGCTAGGTCACAGGAAGAAGGGTCATATCGTACAGACCCTTCAGAAGTGGCCTAGGGAGGTCTAGCCTCCTATGTCGGTAGCCTAACGTAGCAAAAGAATTCTATTCATCTTGCCAGGTAGCTACCGACCACAGACTAAATACTCTGAGATTCTGGCCAAAACCCCAAAAACCTGCATCTGCGGTTACTTTTTTTATTTTGGGGGGGGGTGTAAAGTTTCATCCAATTTAAAGAGATACCTATCTCTGCATAATTGAAATCACCACACACAAGGGTAACCGGGGAATGTCTAAACATATAATAACCAGCCTAGGTTAGGTACCTAGGCGAGATGAATCTCGGTTACCTCACTCTCCGAGACTCTAACTATACGATCGACATGTTAAGGGAAAAATATGCACAATGTAAATATCTTTACAAGAATATTGCCTAAATAGCTAACATAATTAAATAATTAATTAATGATATATGATGCTATTTAAAAACCGGGAAGTCGTTCTGCTAACTAAATAACATGCCCAACGAACGACAGCGCTCATAGCGCCTCCGGTACAGGCTAGCTCTAAACACAATAAATTACTCAAATTTCACTGTGAAAAGGGAGCTAAAAATTATTCATTGTAAAGACCTAATACTCAACTTTCCGAAAGCAAAAGAAGTTGGAGAATGCATAATAAAATCCTTGAAAATCAATCGAAAAGTTAGATCAACAGGGAACACCACTGTGCGAAATCGCTACAAATTTAGGAATGTCCGCCATCTTGGGAATGGCGCTGGGGTGGTGGTCAATAGTAGTACGGGAACGGGGGTTACCTTGTTACGGCCCCCTTCTATTCTTTTGCCACGTCCCCCTCGAAGCGTAAACGCTATTACGGGTGCAGATTGCTATGTGGCGTGTCAAGAATGCGTCCTCTGATATTATGCGATATCCTTGAGAAAATTTTAAGGATATTCGCTCCAGGAGTTAGATTTCTGGAACCTGAAGGTTAATTCTCTGGGAATATCACTGTAGTATAATATATCCCTTTGGAAGCTACCTTAAGAACTTCCATCAGGACGACATGGCTTGAGCCCAAAAAAGACACATACTGTACTTGTGCATCCCGCCCAGTCAATTGCCGTGACCCCACGCCATAACTAATTCTAAGGGCTCCTCAGGAGCTTAGAGAGGAAGAAGGAATATCCACATTGGATAAAGCGAAGCTTAGACTTCCTCCGGGGAATTAGTCATGCTGAGAGGGGGGGAAGCTGAGTTCATTCAGCATAGAAGAAAAGGGAAAGAATGATTCCTCCATATTCAGATTAGGTCCCGGCAAGGGGCTGTGCATGGATGCACAGAGTATGCTGGAAGAAATGTACTGCACAACTATACACCATAGTTTACAGTCTAGGGCAGTGGTTCCCAAACTATCTTACCTGACGCCCCCTTTTTGCTTTCAGTAGACCCGTACGCCCCCACTCCTCTCTTTTTTTTTATATGAAATAATTCTTACATTTATCTCTTAGCATTGTACAGGAAAACAGATTTCTGTTTGTATTACATTTTAAAAATGAAAGCCACTTAAATAAATAATAGTACATTCCAGTAACTAAAAACTTAACATTTGGTTCAAAATGAGCGAAAAAAAAGTTTGAACATTAGCAAACTGGCAAAATCGAGTTGCAATTTCAATGATAGATAATTTGAAAACATGGCATATAATATTTGGAAATACTTATGAGACTAAGGCACAATTTCTGATCAAATTTAGTGAGATGGATGCTGCTGCTTCTTCCTCACAAGATCAGAAATTCTAGGATTGAAGGATGACAGCGCACAATGCAAGTCATTTTCTACATCAAGTCGGTTGCGCTGTTTTGTTTTCAGAACAACAAGAGCTGAAAATCCTGCTTCACAAAGATAAGTAGAAGAAAAGGGAAGAATCACACGAAGTGCTTCTTCACCTACTTTTGGATACATGGGGAGATATTCCACCCAAAACTCTTCTAACTTCATTGTTTCAAAGTCCTTTTTCGCGCTAGAGTCACATTTCAAATCGATGGCTTTCTCTTGCAGTGATTCCAGTAGCAACTCCACATCAGTTTTAAATGAATTCTGCACCAATGTCCAAAGAGAATTCTCCACTTTGACATATGGAAAATAGTGTATAAATTCCTCAGCAAGGGAATCCAGATGTGATAAAACCTCTTTTGTCACGTCATACTGCTCAATTTTTCTCTTCTCAGATAAGAGCTCATTCAGATGTGAGAACGATGAAAAGTTCGCAACTTGTACTTTTCTTTTCCAAAGAAGGGATTTTGACGAGGGAAAAATCTATTTCTGGGAGAGATACCTGTGCTGCCCAGTGAAATGCTCCTAAAGCACCATTTCTAAGGTATATAACTGCTATATAATACCAGAGAAAAATTGCATAGGAATGCCAGGTTGAACCCAGCTCGCTCACCTATAAGGTGTTGGTATAATATACTGGGGCGTGATAATCCACAACCAGAGGTCTCGCACCATTTAGACATTTCCTCTTCAATATCCCTGAAACAGCGAGGTGCCGTTCAACATCAATGCTGCGTAAGCTACTACCACCAACCCAACCCACGCTAGTGAACTCACTCCCTATAGCACTCCAAATTTGGGGCCCAAGCAGGGAGGGATTTCGAGGGTGGGTTCACTGGGTGGCACAGGTCTCTCGCCCAGAAATAGATTTTTCCCTCGTCAAAATCCCTTTTCTGGGCTCCTCCTGTGCTGCCCAGTGAAATAGTACAAGAAAAATGGTCCCAAACTTGAAAAATACCTGAGAGGAAAACAATTAAAGGCAGGGTAACAGCATATATGGTTTAATCAATAAACGGATATAAGGAATAGAGGTAAATACTCTCTAATATTGAGAAAACTGGTAAAGGTAACATGTAAAATTACTTTTCCTAGAAGGGATGACAGGGACAGCTAGGCATTAACAGTCGCAGGATTAAACTTAAATTACAACCTGAGTGTAAAACAACAAAAAACAATTCGTGGAATAAGAATGATTGACATAATAAAAGGTTACACCGTACTGGTATAGCTCAGGTAAAACAAAACTAAAACTAAGGTAGGGACTGTAAGTAAGGCAGGTAAGAGGAAGGGGATAGCAAGACATAGTTAGTTAAGACTCAGCATGTACAGGGGGGATCACATTCCCTGCTGCTACCGTAGCGAATTTAAGGGCTTCCGGAGGCTTTAAATAGTGTCGTTTAAATACTGTTGGGGACTTCCAGCCTGTATATTTAGTAAGTTCAGCGAAGTTCATATAATGAAAATAGTTAACTGAGGTAGCTACAGCTCGTATATCATGGACATGGGGGAATGAATCAGGATTAGCCTGTTTAATGAAATATAAAATTTGTTGCCTGATCCCCTTGAGGGTACTGGTACCATCGTGTTCTCTAATGAATAAGGGCCCTGAGGACTTATAGGAAGTTCTATTTAAGTAGGATTTCAGAGTGATTACGGGACATAGTGATGGGTCCGGAGGAAGCGGAACAATCTTCCAGGAGGACCATCTGTTCTGGGGGTCCTCATTTTTGGCTAAGAAAACTTTGTCAGGGGAGAGGAGGACTTCCCCTGACGGGAAAAATTCAATATGGCCTGGGTCCCTAGTCAAGGCTGCAAGTTTTGATATTCTGGCACCAGAAGCTAGGCTCATGAGGAATAAGGTCTTCCTTAGCAAAGGTATATAGTCACACGAGTCATTGAGGGTTTCAGATGCCAACTTGAGGATATCATTCAAAAACCAGGAAACTGAGCTAGGGCGAATATATGGTTTCAATCTGGCGCAAGCTTTTGGAATTGACGAGAATAATGAATCTGTTAGGTCTATGTTAAACCCGATATGGAAAATCTTCTTCAAGGCAGATTTAATCGTAGTAATAGTGTTGGCTGCCAGACCTGACTCAAATAGGGATCTGAACAAGGTTACAGTCAGATTCATAGTCATTAACTCGACCTTTGAGTCCTTCAAAAATTTTGCAAGCTTCCTAACCGCTGAATCGTATTGGCGAAGGGTGGAATCCCTTTTGTCAGACTCCAAAAATAAGGTATTTTGTGGATCGATATCTGCACCTTTTTGGGCTGCAAATTTCATGAAGTCCATAAAGTTAGGGCACTCTGAATGTTTGAGGAAGCGAACACAGTGCAAGTTTGTACTATTTGCGTCAGAATTGGGTTGGGTATCTGACGGGGATGGAGACCCAATTCCACCACCAGGGGAAACCAATTGCTCTTGGGCCAATTGGGAGCCACTAGAGCCACTTGGCCCTTGAAAGTCCGGAGTTTTTCGAAAACCTTCATCAGCAGATTTACCGGTGGGAACAAGTAAATCTTCTCCCAAGTGTTCCAATCTAGGGATATTGCGTCTACGGCATAAGCCCGAGGGTCCAGGTTTGGGGCCACATAACACTCTAATTTGTGGTTGGACTCTGTTGCAAAGAGGTCTACTTGGAGACCAGGAAACCAGGACAGGATCCAACGGAATGACTTCAGATCTAGAGACCATTCCGACTCCAACGGAGTTGTCCTTGAGAGTGCGTCCGCCACTACGTTTCGTACTCCCGCCAGGTGGACGGATGACAAGTGCCACTAATTTGATGCCGCCAATGAAAAGATCGTTAACATCACATGGTTGATGTTGCCTGACTTGGAACCCCCTCTGTTTATGCAGCGGACTATGACTTCGCTGTCGAGAACCAGTCTTATGTGTTGTTTCTTGGCTGGGGATAGTCGTTTCAGAGTTAGTAAGACCGCCATGGCTTCTAAAATATTGATGTGGAACTGTTGAAGCATCGTCGACCATAGTCCCTGAACCTTCCTGTACTGGGAGTATCCTCCCCAGCCTGTCAAGGAGGCGTCTGTGTGGATAACGAGTTTTGGAGGTGGGTATTGTAAGGGGACTGACTTTGCCAGGTTTTTGGCCTTTGTCCATGGCTGAAATCTCTTCCTCAGAACTGGAGGAAGACGAGCTCTTCTGTCCCGATACCTTTCGTTCGCTCTGGAGCGCCAAACTCAGTTTATGTCCTTCAGTCTGGCCTTCAGTAAGACATCTGTCACCGAGGCGAACTGTAAGGAGCCCAGGATCCTTCCTGGTTCCTCCTGGACGTCAGCTTGTCCTTGAGAAAACGTTTCGTGCTCTTTGCTATTTCCGTTCTCTTGGCTTTGGGGAGACATAAGGTGTGGGAGCGTAGATCCCACTGTAGTCCTAACCACTGAAATTTGGACTCCGGGACCAGGCGAGACTTCCCGAAGTTGATCTGGAACCCCAAATGTTGTAAGAATTGAATCACTTTGTCCGTTGCTTTGAGATAGTCCTCGACGTTGTCTGACTAAATAAGCCAGTCGTCTAGGTATGCAGCTATCTGAATTCCTTGGGTTCGTAACTCCTGGATTACTGTTTCTGCCAATTTTGTGAAAATTCTGGGGGCAATATTGAGCCCGAATGGCATTACCTTGAATGTGTAGGCCTGGTTGCCTAGTTTGAATCCTAGGAATGGACGGAAGTGCATTTGCTATCCGAACGTGATAGTAGGCATCTATAAGATCTATAGAGGTGGTGACGGCACCACGGGGAAGTAAGGTCCGCACCTGAGAAACGGTTAGCATGCGAAACTTGTCGCATTGAATGAACAAGTTTAGACGGGACAGGTCTAAAATGACTCTTCGATTGTCTGAGTCTTTCTTTGGCACGCTGAACAAGCGACCTTGAAATCTCAAATGCTTTGCCTCTTTGATTGTGTTCTTTTGCAATAGATCGTGTACAAATAAAGTCAGCTCCTTCGTTGGAAGTTGATGGAAACTGGTCGGTGGAGGGGGCCCTTCTATCCAACTCCACCCCAGACCTCTGGAAATTATGCTGAAGGCCCAATTGGTGAACTTCCAACAGCTTCGGAATGCATAAAGCCTTCCCCCTACCTGAGGGTTTTCAATAGTTCGATGTGGATTTGCCTCAGCGTGATCCTCTGCCACGGTAGAAGGATCTTCCGCCACCTCTGTTGTGAAAGGTGCCCCTTGTTCCGGAACCTCTAGCACGTTGGCAACCATGAGAGGTACCCCGGGGTTCATAGTTGGGGTTAAAGGCGGGGGAGGTAGAAAAGGAGGTGGGAGACACCTGGCTCTGGGGGACCAACACGTATTGTTGTTGGGGTTGGCCCTTGGAAGTGGATGGCTGATTCCCCTGTGCCACCGGGATAGGCTGTACCACTTGAAGTGGCTGGTGGTATTGGGAAGAGTGATACGGACGTAACCTCTTCCCGCCTCGAGATTGTACGCTTGGCTGTTCAAACTTACGTTTGGGGACTAGGCCCCAGCGAACCTTGAGGCTCTGATTAACCCTGGCTGCTTCACTCAAGACATTGTTCACCAGGTCTTCCGGGAACAAGTCCGGACCCCAGAAGGGGGCTTTAATAAGTTTATTTGGTTCGTGCCGGAGGGTTGCTTTGGATAGAACATGCCTACGGCAACGGCGTCTAGCTACCAATAAGACGTGGGCATATGATATTACAGATTGAAGCAGAGACTTAGTTAAAACTTTTAAGACAGGTTCCTCTTTGTATGTGAGAGAGAGCATCTCCGCCATCGTCCCGGAATTAAGAGTTCGACTAAACCTGGTCCGGGTCTCGAACTCGAGACGGATTAAGGATTCCGGGAGCCTCGGAAGTCGTTCGCTGAACTGTGTTGAAGCACAGTCAGCCACCAGTTTGCCAGTTGTAAAAGTGGCCTGGATATTGTGCCAACACTCGTTGTCTGACGGGAGCAGGAGAGATGTTGGGTCCGTCTCTCTCAGTTGTGGCAATGGTTTGTCCTCGGCGACAGCTTGAAGAGCTAGCTCCATCATTTTTGTAATGCATGGAGTGGGGGTTTGTTCGTCCAGAAGGAACATGGTGTAGGAACTCTTGTGGGGGTCAGCATGGTATCGACGCAATCCCATTCGCTCAAGGTTCGAACCCAAGTAGATTGGGCCTGCTCCTTGGGATAAATAACGGTCTCTTTTGGGACCTTATCTAACATAACAAGGGCCTCCTCGGTCAGCCGGGCGAAGCCGGGGAAGGGGAATTGAAGACCGGGAGGGAAGAACTCGAAATCTTCGATAGGGCGGGTGCCATAACCTTCGATGGTCAACATCCCATCAGTATAGGGAGAGTGCAAGGCCATTCTCCAAGGATTGTTTTTAGTGAAGAGCGGGAGCTTAGAGGCGTCCGGGATAACGAACTGTTGTTGCTGTGGTAACCCTTGTCTCATGAGGCCCTCCATGAGACCCTCTTGGGTCTGCAGTCTGTCAGTGATGGATGACATCATAGAGCCGATCTGCGTCAGCAGCTTAGATGAAAAAGCCTCCGGGTCAAAGGCCGCCGAAGTAGATGTGGGGGCTGTCTGCACTCCCAGGTCGTGAGAGGAAGAGGAGGCGACAGCGGAGTCTGTTGGGACTCTAGAGAGGGAAGTCTTTACGGACTTCGAAGATTTCGGAGGTTTAGAAGTCTTACGAGTCTTCAGTAAAGGCCTCTTCTGAGTTTTTACCTTAGGGGGAACCGGCCAGGATCTAGTACCAGACCCGTGGTCACCCGAGAAACCCTGAAAGGAAGAAACGTTAGATGATGTAGCGAAAGACGGGCTAAGGCGAGGAATCTTAGCCCGGGACCCACCTGCCTCACCTACCTCCCTACCTGGTTCTGGCTCGTCAAGAGCCATAGGTTTAATGTCCAGATTCAAAGCGGCGACGTCGTCGGTGATAGGGTCGTTGGATGGTTCTAAGTCCACTGGGAGACCGAGGGTCGCGTTAATGTCCACGATGATGGGGGCCGCGACATCTCTAGGAACTGCTGCTGATGATTTAGCATTCGGATGAATCAGGTTACACCACTCCTCTGATAGAACGTAAGGCTGCTTGACCTTCACGTTGCGAGCAAAGCCACCTACCCAGGCTTTCAGGGTTGCCCGGGCCGAAGTCTTAGCAGACTGGGAGCTCTGAAAAATATACTTTATTAAGGATAGAGATCCGGAGGAGTAAAGATAGCACAGTTGACATGGAATGAATCGATCAAAATTGTAAAAGAAAGGGCATGGAAATTAAAGGTTAAACCATGTGTAATGTTGGATCGAAACCTAGAGATACTCACCGAATCCGAGGAGAGGGTGGTAATCAACTCGTAGCATACGAGACAGTTGTCTGGGTGCCATACCACCAAGTCGTCCATCTGGATGCCACAGTTGGCATGAGACCTACACACCTCGTGGCCGCAGGGTTGATGAAGAACGGCCGCGCCGGCTGTCATTTGGCAACGGACCATCTGTAATAAAAATAATCCATGAGTACCCCATATAAGATATCCCACGAAGGGACCCGGGGGGTCCGGGTACTAAAATTAAGTCAGGATGCACTTCGACATATAGACTAACGGTACGTTGTAAACAGCTTAAGATATCTCAGAGGGACCCGGGGGGACCGGGTAGAATTAAATCAGGGTACACTTAAGTATAAGCTAAGAAAATATTTCCAATAGTTAAGATATCTCAGAGTGGACCCGGGGGGACCGGGTATTAAAATTAAATCAGGATACACTTAAATATAGACTAAGGGTACATAACAGTAAACTTAGAAAATTAACATTTGAGAAAGAATCTAGTTCCGTAGTTATGATCGTTCTAAAGTGTGTTGTCCATGGCGAAAGATATAGTATCCCGTCCATATTGCAGGAGAGTAGAGTCATAATAATAGGATCAGTACCGTCAGACCCGGGAGACAGTTGTGGGCGGCCTGGGGGCCTAGTAAGCTGTCGTAATGACCATCTCAGTAAACTCAAACCCTCATTCTAGCAAGATTCCCCAGTAACGGGGGAAAATCATAACGGTCCCGTGACACACGGAACGGACGGGGAAACTAGTAACGCAAAGCACTCAAATCTAATACTGGTAAGTTCTAATAATAATAATGGAAGTTCCGTAGGTTGCGAAACATAAGTGTATCCTAACAAACACAATAACTCTCCACATCCAGGATGTAATATTAATATAATAGAGATTCCGTGGAGTACGGAAAATACGATAAAGAAACCCAGCCGGGCCTAGTTCTCCCTCCCCGCCCACTGATGGCCAATCAGGGCGGCAGGGGAGAAAACGGGAACGACCAGGTACATGAGTACTGGATGAAACCCCGGGGGAAGTTCTTGATACCACTAGTGAGACGTAATGAATCCCAGTCAGGGATGGGTGGTGGGGGGGAGGTAGTTGGAAGACTGAGGTGCGAGAGGACTCGGCCCGTAGTGACCAACCACACACCCAACGAACAGGAGGAGAGAAGGTCCTGGGTGGGGTGGGATAGTGGGGGAGGCGAGAACTAGTCCATGAGGGGGTACAGGAAGATCACGTGAACAGGGAGACAGGAATACCAACCTGTCCGATAAGCTACGTAATACAGAAGATCATAACGGAACAATCGGAAATCAAAAGTTAAATAAACCTCAATAACGTAATGCATTGAACTGGGAATAAAGGCATGCGTAAACAACGTTAGTAAGAGAGGGACGCAAGAGAGAGATATGGGAAAATGAGGGGAGCCACTAGAGCAGGTGAGACGCTCTGATCAGGGGTACCAACCGAACTCTACTGCGGGTAGATGCCGACAGTAAGATAACAAAATTAACTGCCTCTCATAATAAAAATAACCGTCTCTCGAGAGTCCCACTCGAACTAAATAATATGACTAGATGGTAATCGTAGAATATACAATGATAATTATTGATACTGACAATAAATAAGGCATGTGCGAAACCAACTAGACCGAGCCCGAAAGCAGGCATGCCAACCGAGAACAAGCTATGATACGTAGATGATATTATATACTGTAATACAAAATGAGTCTGATAGACCCACAAAATACAAAATAGGTGTAATGGTGAAATAACTCCAAAATAATGTTCGAAACGGATAACAATCAGTAATGAAACTCATTGTGAAACGTGATGAACGAGCGCGGGAGGGAAGCACGCCAACAGGACCGTGGACGGTCGAATCAGCGAGACAATAATACTCGAATAATTTAACAATTACAGGCAATGCTACCTCCCAAGGCTCAAAACTCATAGATCGGGTACTTAACTTTGATGGGGAGACCTGAGAGTCCGACATCAGTACGAAAAGCGGAGCAAAACACCAAAAAACACCAGACAAAAATACGCAAGGCGCTAGTGAAACGGGTGCTATAAAAGGAGTGAGTTCACTAGCGTGGGTTGGGTTGGTAGTAGTAGCTTACGCAGCATTGATGTTGAACGGCACCTCGCTGTTTCAGGGATATTGAAGAGGAAATGTCTAAATGGTGCGAGACCTCTGGTTGTGGATTATCACGCCCCAGTATATTATACCGACACCTTATAGGAGAGCGAGCTGGGTTCAACCTGGCATTCCTATGCAATTTTTCTCTGGTATTATATAGCAGTTATATACCTTAGAAATGGTGCTTTAGGAGCATTTCACTAGGCGGCACAGGAGGAGCCCAGAAATGAATTTTTTCGGTGAAAGCTCTGATTACATCAGTGTGTGCAATGATGTTTGTGTTTCTTCCATGTAACTTCAAATTGAGGTTGTTGATAGCCTCAAAAAAGTCCACAAGGTATGCTACTGAGAGCTGAAAGTCTTCCTCTCTAAATGCTGCATACAGTTTGTCTTGTTTCTGCTTCTGCAAGAAAATTTCCACTTCATCCTTGAGCTCGTAAGGACAACTCAGCATGTTTCCCTTGGAAAGCCAGCGGACTTCGGTGTAAAATAGGAGAGTCTTGTAATCAGTGCCCAGATCTGAGCAAAGAGCTGTGAAAAGCCTAGAATTCAGTGTTATTCTTAACAAAATTCACCACTTTTATTGCCAAATTTAGTGAACTGCGTAGATTACCTGGCAGAGTTTTGCTTGCTAATGATTGTCTGTGGATAACACAGTGAGTCCCAGTTACAGCTTAATAGAAAACAGGTTGGAGAGACTGCTATAATTATACTTTGCATATATGTAATGACAGATATTTGTTCTTTTAATGATTTTATTATTCTATTAAACAAGTAATTTCGAGCAGATGACTTCACGCCCCCCTTCTATCGTCCTCACGCCCCCCAGTTTGGGAACCACTGGTCTAGGGTATGTACTATACCATAGATGTACTGGCTATCGTATATAGCTATACGATAGTCATTGCCGGCACTGAGACGGCAGGGGAGAAGTGACAGTCCACTGAAGTAAAATGATTAGGTGGCGCCGGAAGCGTGACGGCATGCTGGAAGCGCGCCGGGCGCTGGCAAATCTCCATCGAGGGGAAACCCTTCCCAGCCATCAGTCTATGTGGCAGAGACAGGGCGAAACACACTAAGATAGGGAGGCCTTCCGCCGGCAGACCAATCTGTCGTATGCTATCCCATAGTTCGACTATATGCGTCCAGGTACGCTGCTACCTGAACACCTTCTAGGCATAGATGTTGAACGACTGTGTCTGCTAGTTTCGTGAAGATCGTTGGGGTTATGTTTAGTCCGAAGGGCATGGCTCTGATGACATACTTTTTCTTCTGTAACTTGAATCCTAGGGAGGAGGAGAGGGGGTGGGTGACTGGGAGGTGCCAGTAAGCATCTGCCAGGTCTATTGAGACTGTGTATGCCCCTTTGGGTAACAGGGTCCTTAAGTGTTGAAGGGTTAACATCCTGAACATGCTGTTCTCAAACTTGTTGAGTGGCGACAAGTCCAGAATGACTGAGTTTGTCCGAGTCCTTCTTGGGAACACAAAACAACCTTCCCTGGAATTTGATGGACTTTGCTTTCCTTATAACCTTTTTGCTCAAGAGTTCTAAGGTATATTCTTCTAATAAGGGGGTGGAGTGTTGGAAGAATTGAGGAAATGATGGTGGAAACTTGTTCCATTTCCATCCTAGTCCATTCTTGATTAGGCTGTGGGCCCAAGGATCGAAGATCCAACGATCCTGAAAGTGCTATTAGGGAGGAGCTGCTTCTCTTTAGGTGGGCGTACACTGGTCAGTGGGGGTAGTTAGCCCCTTCCATGGCGACTCCAATGCCTGGCGTCACCCACTATCCGCAAATATGGGTGACTTACAACCGGATCACTGGAGCCCGACTCTTAACAGACTTGGTCTGCATCCAATGGGGTCTGCCAGAGGGTGATGGCATCTAAATTGGTACATGGATTACCGTCCATCCCACACTGTGCCAAATCCAAAGAAGCAGCCAAAGTATAGTCAAACAAGCCAAAGTCGTCAACAAGTTCAAGCCCAAAAGGAAGAGATAGGAGAAAAAAAAAAAAATAACCAAGAGGAAAAGAGAAAGCGCTGACTGATTTAGTTGGATCAACAATTGGGCACCGAGATCCAGCGGGAAAGCAGTTCACACTGTTGATTAGAGCCCAGCTGCTAATCCCTAAGCCCACCATCCTTGTCAAGGATTCAGCATCTGGGGGGCCAGGGGGAAGAGCTACTGCGGAGCGTGACTCCAGGTCGGGCAACCCATGGGGATCGTAGTGGTGAGAACCCTGAGGAACTGCGTCACAGAATCTTGGAGGAGGATGGAAACCTTCAGTAAACGTGCTGCATGTACTCAAAGGATATGCACAGCTAGGACCTGGAGGCCCAGCGGAGCTATGAGAGCCCAAAGGCTCAGCATAACACCAGTCACGAGAGCCCGAGTGCAAAACGTGACGAGTCAGAAAACTCTCTGTCATGAGAGTAAGACTCAACAAGACGAGGATTACGAGAGCCGACAGGTGCAGCGTAACCAGAGCCGAGTGAACCAGAAGGATTCATGCGATGGGAAGCCAAAGTCTCCCTCCTACGAGAACCCGAAGGTTCAGCGTAGCGTCTGGAATGAGAGCCCACAGGCTCAGCGTGACCGGGGTTGCAAGACCTCGAGTTTCCCTGCCACGAGAACCCGAGGGCTCAACATGATGAGAGGCACAAGAGCCCAAGGGTTCAGCGTAACCAGGGTTGCAAGACATCAAAGGGTCAACGCAACAGGAAACCGAATTTTTCCTGTCATAAGAGTCCAAGGGTTCAATGATACCAGGCTGTGCGATTCCACGGGAACTGCGCAACGGGAGACGGAAACCTCCCTCTTACGAGAACCCGAAGGTTTAACGTGACGGATGACATGAGAGCCCAAAGGTTCATCGTAGCCATCATTGCGAGAGCCCGAGGGCTCAACGCAACCAGAACCCGAAGGTTCCAAGATGTGAGAACTCGAAGGTTCAACACGGCGGAGGCCTGAAGGTCTTGCAGTGTTACGAGAGCTCGAAAGCTTGTGATCACGCCAGCCCAAAGGGTGATCGTCACGAGACCCTGAAGGGTTAACGTGAGCAGAACCTGCGGATTCAAAAAGATGTCTCCTCAAAGCCTGAGGAGGAGAACGTCCAGGATGGAGAGGGGTCATAAATCCCTCCACCCTACAAACCTCCAAAGGAGAATGTAAAGCCGACTCCGCCCGAGAGGGAGACCGCGCCACCTCGCGAGCTATCTCCCCTAAAGGGAAGGTTTGTTCCCAAGAAGGAGGACTTTGCTTAAGGCAGTGCTCTACCTTCGTCCCCAGGGGAAGCATAAGTTTAACACGACAGCCGATGCCCAGCGGCGGTCTTCTCTTGCGAACAAGAGACGTGTTCCTCTGAAGGGGGAACCTGCCTCGGAGTATGCTTTGCCACCGCCCCTGGTGGATCATCAACATCTTCAGCGTCGGGCACAAACTCGAAGTCTGACCGATGGGCTGCAGCGCCTCCGCCCACAGAAGGAGGATCAACCACCGCAAAGGAAGGAGAAGAAAGCCTTTTCTCCACTCCCCATTGAAGGAGTTCGAAAAGAACCTCCTTCAAAAGGGGGCCATCGACGCCCACCGATAGCCAAAAAGACAAGATGCCAATAAACGAGCAGGCGCTTCCTAATGAAGGGATGGAGCCGACTCGCTAGGGGAGTCGATGCCGTCACCTACACCACAGGGTTGACCTAGAGTAACCAGGCCTGCGCTGGACTTGGCCGTTCCCTGGAAGGGCCCGGTGGAGGAGCAGCTTCAGAGAAAGGTTGGGGGGTTAGAAGAAGCTCGTGATTTCTTCAACTTCAAGGAAGACCCGGAAGGCAAAGAATCACACTTAGCCTTCTTCTTATGGTGCCTGAACCTCTCCCATTGGGAGGCAGACCACTCCCTACACTAATCACAGGTGTCGTCCCTAAAACACCGATGGCACAGCAGGTGAGTGTTCCCGCCATGGACGGCATAAAGGTATCACATGTGCGGCCCTCGGGAACAGGACAAGTACGCATACCGGGACTCCAGTTACACGCACAATGTGAAAAGAGAAAAAGAGAAAGAATATTCACAGGACAGTGAAAGTGATAGCTACAAGGAAACAGTATTCAATAGGCGAGGCTGTGTATCTTTATAATGTCACACCATGAAACGACTGTGAGGAAGAGACTGCTCCTGTAAATGTGCCGTATGAATATGCCGTGAGGCTGCGTGGAGTAGGTGAGACAGTACGAGAGCAACAGGGGCATATAAAGTTGGTGATGCCGTGTGAGTAAAACCGTCAAGTGGACGCTGTGACACGCAGTATTAGTGAGAAGTACACTGAAAGTTCCGATTTAGGGATTGTAGACAGGTCAATTGCTCATTCAGAGTCAACTATCTGACTACTCCTGCTCAGATTGTTCGCCAGCACGTTCTTCTTGCGCAAGATGAAGAGTGCTGTTCAGGCTACCAAATTCCCTTCTATCCCCCTGAGGATTATCACTAGCAGGCATAGGTGCTGTGACAAGGTTTTTCCTTGTTTGTTCAAGTGGGACACTACTGTAGTGTTGATGCTCATCACTACTACATAATGCCCTGAAAGGAGTTGATGGAAGTACTTGAGGGTCAGGCAGACTGTCCTCATTTCCAGAAGGTTATATGGCACCGCTTTTTGGATTCAGACTAAAGTTCGGATGCCGTCAGGTGTAAGAAATGACGCCCCCATTCTTTTAATGCATCTGTGAAGACCAAAAAATCCAGGGGAGGTGAGTGACCTACTCCTCTGAGGAGACTGGCATCTAGCACCCACCAACTCAGGTCTCTCTTCTGGTTGGGTCCCACATGGTAACTAAGGTGAAAGACCATATGTGGAGCCAGCCATGGGGCACTAACTTCTCGAGGAATGTTAGATACCCCAGATGTTTTGCCACTGGTACTAGCAATTTGCCTCTTGGGAGAAAGCTCTGCCACTACTTGATCCCCTGACAGAACGACCTTACCCAGTAGGGTCTTGACCAAAAGTGGAACAGACTGAGGATGGTCAGTCAGTGAAGGAGAGACTACCTACCATCCCTCTTCGCAAGGGCGAGCATTAGCAAGGAGAGGGTTGGTAAGGTGCGCTGGCTTGCGCACCTCTTCCAATTTGTCCTGCTGGGAGCGTATGCTCGCGAGGTGAGAGCTGGGAAAAAAAAAAAAAGAGCCTTTCAGCTCTTAAATGTAATTGCTATCTGTGTGCACTTGCGAGGGGTGAGTCCATGATTGATAGGCAAAACTGGTAAAGCGTGCTCCTTCCAGTTTGCCCAACTGCAAGTTAAGAACTGGAACTGCGCATTAGTTTGTGCATTTTTTCCAGTTCTCAAAGGCAACAGATTTACCCGTGCGTACCTTTCTCAGATCGCCCAGGTACTTTGACGTAGGACTCGCCTTTATACCGGACCATGCTTCTCGTGTGTGCGGTTCTTGATTTAAACTCGCCCAAGAGAGCATTCCATGTAGCAGAAGTGAAGTGCCTCTATTAGTCAGGCAGACTACCTTGTCCGCCAACCTTACTCGGTGAATGGGTGCGCAACACCGTGCAAAGATTTCATCGCAAGACTAGCGTGTGTTAACGCCCAAGTAAGATGGACCAGGGTATTTTCCTATGAACTGTCTCCCGTAGCAGCTTGGTGAGTACTGTAGCATTATGCGCTCCTCCAGAAGAAGGCATTCGTTCATAACAGGCTATTATGACTGTGGGAGACAGGTTGTAACAGCACCTGGGAAGGGAAAATTTCTCCACATCATCAGAAAATGGGAATGGCGATCCTGAGATCGTTGAGACGGAGATCCCCCAGGAGAGTATCAGCGAGCAGGTGATCCACGAGCAGTCGCATGGTGAGAAGTAGGGCGGTGAGAAGGTACCTGACGAGGAGCCGAATGCTGAGCAAGTGCCTGACGAGCAGGCGATTGACAAGCTGGTGAGCAGCAGGGCGGTGAACAGGTGCCTGACAAGCAGTCGAACGCTGAGTAGGAGATTGCTAAGCAGGCAATCGGAGAACAGATGGTTGGCGAGCAGTTGAACGATGAGTTGGTTTGTGCCCTTTGGAAGGGCGAATATCCTCTGGAGAGGACCGGGAGCGATCCTTCAGCAGGGAGTCATGAACCGGGGTTCGTTGACGAGCAGGCGAGACTGGATCAACAGGCGAAGGTCGTGAACCGGACAAGCCAGGACGAGAAGGCTCCTCCAAAAAGGAGAGCAGCGATGACGAAGCTGACAAAGGTATCTCTTCACCGATGGTGAAGGAGTACCTCTAAGGCGAAAAGGCGGAGGAGCACGGCGGGGTCTATGACCACGATGACGAAGTGCCTCAGAAACAGGAGGATCAGCAGGCTAATCAGCAGCAGGCCTCTGAAGAGGAGTCTCTATGAGTGCCTCTCTCGTGAACGAGAGGAGGGAACACTCACAGGAGAGACATGCCTTGGACTTTGCTCCATCCCCGAAGGATGGGGAGCACAGTCCTCGGCGGCGGCGGAAGAAGCAGATGACGATACAGGAACAGAGTCTGCTGCCAGGGCAGCAGACAACTCCTCTGACACCACGACGTCGACTAAGGTCAAAGGCTTGATGTCCGAAGCTGACGAACGCTGCAGCTCAGCGCCCCGACGAATCAGCTGCAGCAGAGCCTCCCTGGATAGAAGGACGGGCAAATCCAAGGATGACAAGACCTGTAAAAATGAAGAGAAAGACAAGGACTCCATCAGGGGGAAAACCGGGGCTGCTTCCCTAGAGGAAGCAACACCATCTCTCGAGAACAGAGATTGTCCAGGGGTTAAGCAGTCTACGCTACTAATCGACGGTTCTTTGGAGGAAACCGTTCGAGCAGGAGCTTCGGAGGAAGGTCGGGAAGTGGAAGAAGAAGCCCTGGGTTTCTTCTGCTTCGAAGAAATCTTTGAAGGAGAGGAATTCCGCTTGGCCTTCTTCTTTCACCGACGCCCATACCTTTGCCACTGGGAGGCAGACCACTCCCGACATTCAGTACATTTATTGCTTTCGTCACAACTTTGCCCGCTGCAAGCATTATAGTCAGTGACGAGTGGGTTGCATACAAGAAAATTAGTGAATGCAGTACTGGCAATTAACTACAAACCATAGTAAAGACTTTGTGGACCATCAAAATCCGGAAATCCATACCCAGAACATTGAACGGTTCTGGAGGGACATTAAGTCATATATTCTAGAGACTGGTGTTTAGAGAGAGTACTACAGTATAAGCACTATATCTCTCGCTATGCTGTATATTTATAAGGTCTGTCCCTAACTACAAAGAATTCCTGCTTGGGTTCTTTCTTGCTACTGGAAAATTGTATCCACCATTTGGGCATACAACCAACCCAGGACCAAGTGCCGGTAACACAGAACCAGGACTGAATGGCCATACCCCACAACCAGGACCTAGTGGCCTTACCGAACAAGCAGGACCCAGTAGGGCATCTCAAACCGTAGAGTCAGTTTTCACTCCTGATTTTTAGGTATTCTGACTCTGACTATTAAGGTGAGTCATTATATATTTAAGGCTTAGTGTAAACTAAGGATATGGCAAAATATTCGCCCACGCGGCGAACATGCATAGCGCAATATGTACCGCTTGCCTGAACATAGGAAGTGATGTAGTTTAATTGCGAGTGAAGCGAGCCACGGCTGTCAATGATCAGTATGCGAATAATTAGTTAGTTCATTAACCAATGTACTCATAGATACAAGTATTTAGAGAAATTTACCACATTTGCGTTCGATAGAAAATGGGCCAGTGATAGCTTTCGTAAGTGTTGTTCCTCCTTATATTTTGGTATAGAAAACCATTTCTTCTGTTAGTTTTCTTGTCATTTTGTTGTTTTCTCTTCAGCAATGCGTTACTTTTCAATACCCCACCTGGACTTCCCAAAATCACTGTTGGGTGGTGGTAATCAGAAAAAGATACATTAGCGGAAGGTTATAACATCAGAAAACAACAAAACAAGAAAACTTATGAGAAATATTTTTTCACGCTAAAATGACTGGGTGGGACTCTATTGAAATATTACCACTTCGACAACCGGAATCAAACCAGAAATCTCTATCACCCATCATTAAGTTATTCACACACACACACACACACACACATATATATATATATATATATATATATATATATATATATATATATATATATATACATACACACAGGTATTGCTCGACTTACGACCTACACGACATACGACTATTCGATTTTACGACCATTTTTTCAGGGTGATGACGTCACAAGTTTATCGGAAATAGGACGAATATTTCCTTGAAAATAATCCATTTTCTTGTATACATATAAACTGATTTATCTTGGTAAATTATTTTCTTTTATTGTTAATATTCAGTATTTATTTTCAGTTAAAAATACATTAAGAAAAGTTTTAATATCTGTCGAGTTCATATTATATGTCTGGTGACGTCACATCACCGGCGGAAAGCGTCCGGGCAATACAGTGATTTCCTTCCCATAGGCTAATGATTAATATTAGTATTCCTATTATCGAAATATTAATTAACGATACAGACTATTTTGAGGGTCTGTATCGGTTGTCATGAGTACTACGTAGCGTAAATTTGACTGAACGCTACTTTTTTAATCTCTGATAATGGATTGATGTTTATCTAAAGAAAATATACTAATAGGGCAAATATTTTCTTGAAAATAATATATTTCCTTTTACATTATAAAAAATAAAATACTTTTGTTTGTTAAGTTAGTATTTTCTTTTCATTTCTTGCGAGAAACAAAGAAAATTAATTTACATATTTTGCAAGTCATTCTTCGTAGAGTTTACTGTACATCACGTGACTTGTGACGTCATGTATCTGGCGGAAGCGCGCTGACAAACCGAATGATTTCCTTTCATTGTTACCGAGTAATCTTATTACAGCATTCCCATCATCGAAACACCCAGTAACAATATCAAGTGTTTTAGTGGTCTGTATCATTAGTTATAAGATTAGTACAACTTACCGTAAATTTAAGAAAAAAAGTTTGATGACATCATATTTCTGGTGGAAGGCGAGAGGCAAATCAAGTGATTTCCTTCCGATGCGTTACTATTCCCATAATCGAAACATCGAATAATGATATATAGAATTTTTTGATAATTTAAAAAAAAAAATATGAAGATACAACTGAATTAAAAACAAAATGCAGAGAGAGAGAGAGAGAGAGAGAGAGAGAGAGAGAGAGAGAGAGAGAGAGAGAGAGAGAGAGAGCGAATTCCTTTTATAAATAATAATAAGGTCTATAAACGAACTATATGGAAAATGTGATACCCTATAACATATTGGCGCTGATGTAATATGCATTATGAAGAAATTTCGAATGTCAAGAAAATTATATAAATCAGTGTTTTTGGGCTCAAGCCATGACGTCCTGATGGAAGGTTCCTTCGGTAGCTTCCTTGGGTATATTTAACTACAGGGATATTCCCAGAGAATTAAACCACAGGTTATCACAGAATTCTAACTTCTGGTGCGAGTACCCTAAAGGTTTCCCTCTAGAATATCGTATATAAACAGAGGACGTATGTATTAACACGCCACATAGCTATCTGCACCCCATATAGAGTTAACACTTCGATATGGAAAGGTGGAGAATAACTGGGGAGCCGTTCCACAGTTACACTCATCCGTGGCTGCTTTTGGTACTCGAAACGTAAACAAACGGGCGCCATTGCTAAATGACGTCATGTCCGTGCTCATCCTTCTGCCTGTAGCACCTTGCTTTGGTCGGATTTCCCTTTGTGCGATTTTCATCGACTTACATCGCCGTTATGTCTTTACCTTCAGCCTCGCCTTCTTCTGGAAAGTTGAGTACCAGGTCCCAGTATTGTTTAAATAAGCTCTAGCCGTAAAGTAACTTCTACTTTTCGTAAAATATTGTGTTTTGTGGCAGAGCTGTGCCGTTCCCGGACGCGCCATTTTATGGCGTCGCTGTTCTTTTGCATGCCTTATTTAGCTAGCCAGAACAGCTTTATCTGGCCTCTTAACTAATTGATATTGTTAGTTATTTAGTCTTCATAGCTAGGAATTACTTATATCATGTGTAAGGACACCGCTCCCTTCGTCGTCCAGAAAATCAACAAACTGTTTATTTATTTTATTTATTTGAATTCTCCTTTCGCCACACCGTGGTTTCCCATGTATATGTTTCCCCCCTCTATCAGAGCTACATTTTGACATTTGTATCATTTCATTAGATGTTTCTGTTAACTCATAATTCGTATATTTGTAAGTGTAAGAAAACACATATATTTTGGCGGGCACTTTA
The DNA here is from genome assembly GCF_036898095.1 of Palaemon carinicauda. Taxonomy (NCBI): domain Eukaryota; kingdom Metazoa; phylum Arthropoda; class Malacostraca; order Decapoda; family Palaemonidae; genus Palaemon; species Palaemon carinicauda. The sequence continues at coordinate 262,658,538 of NC_090725.1, read as the reverse complement.
ATCTGATTTGGCGCCAGCGCTATCCTACCTTTCCGTCCGCACCTTATAATATACTCCCGTGCGCATTTGAATAAAGTATCAGTTGATCTTGGTGACGCTTGTCTCACTGTCCTTACAACTGGTGACCCCGGAGTTGAAAGTAGCATCAGCGGTTTTGGCTTTGCCATTAACGGACTTATTACGGCCGTGCTACCTTCTCTATACTCCGTTACCTTAGGCGTGAGCCTGCCTTCGGTTCTCCCACACTTCGGTGCATGTAAGGCAGTAGGATGAGCTTAACCGACATATCAACTTCCCACCTCTTCGCCGACTCGTCGTCTGGCCACGATGCAGAAAGCAACACGCCCATCGCAACCAACGGCCTCGCCTACACATCCAAAGTCAAACTGCCGCCCTTTTCTCAACACAACACCGCTTCCTGGTTCCTGAGAGCAGACGTACTCTTCCGCGTCGCTAGACTCAGTGACTCCTGCGCCAAAGCTGACATCGTTCTCACCTCCATACCTGAAGAGGTATTCGACAAGATTTCCCCATGGCTCGACGCCCAGGCCGGCCAAGTTTCATACGACGACCTGAGAACGAAACTCATTGGTATCTACTCCATCTCCGTCTCAGCAAGGGCACAGAAAGTCCTGGACCTCGCCGGCAAGCCCATGGGCGACACCTCTCCTGTTGAGGCGTGGGACGAGTTATCCGGCCTGCTTATGCTCCCCGAAACAGACAGCAACGGCCGACGACGTGAGATTAGCTTATCTCGCGAGATCTTTCTTCTACGCCTACCACAGGACGTAAGGGCCCAATTGACAGACGCCGACACGCTCCCGATGAACGAACTCCTGTCGAAGGCTCAGAAGCTCCACGAGGCCTCCAAAGCATCTCGCCTCGGAGCATCATCGTCAACACCGCCTTCGTTTTTCTCCTTCAGCAGCTGCTCTTCCATAGACTCCTCGGCAACGGCCCCTGAGGACGACGAGATCAACATTCTATCAAGAAAGAAACCACCGCAACCAACGCGACCGAACCCTAGGACTAACCCAGCATGGTGCTTCTACCACCAACAGTTCGGCAGCGACGCCAAGAAATGTAGAGCACCATGCAGTTTCCCTAGAAGATGACGCCAGAAGCATCCACCTGCCACCATCGCAGCCGCAGTTAACCAAAACAAGAATGGTTTCTATATCCTCGATATCATTTCAAACCGTAGACTCATGGTAGACACCGGCGCAATGCAGTCAACGTTCCCACCTTCCAAGTCCGACCTAGACCGTGGTCCCGACAAAAACGCTCCCTCACTCATCGCCGCCAACGGATCTCCCATACGGTGCTATGGGATCAAGACCCTCAAGATATCTATCATGGGCCGTTCGTATTCTTGGCCCTTCGCTATCGCTGACGTCAATCGCCCCCTCCTCGGTGCGGATTTCCTCGCCCACCACGGACTCCTCGTCGATGTCGCTAACAGACGTCTCATCGACACGGGAACCTCCCAGTCCCGCGCCCTAGAACACGGCCCTGCAACAATGTCCGTATCTGCCGTAACGACGCACCCCTACGCCGACCTCCTACAAGAAATTCCCGAGGTTTTCAAGCCCGAGCTCCGACACTCGCCAGGTTCCCCGTCCAAGCATGGGATCTACCACCACATCACAACGACTTCCTTGGGTACTCCTCGGCCTTCGCACCGCCCCTCGCGCAGACAGCGAACCTTCGCCCGCCGAAAAGGTTTAAGGGGAGGCGCTCGCAGTTCCTGGCGAATTCTTTCCCTCATCAACCGACGACACGCAGCTGGATCACCTAAGGGACATCGCCAGGAAGTTCAGGCCATGTCTCAAAACTTACCAGGACAGAACCAAGCACTTCAAGCCAAAAAACCTGGATGACTGCGGGTACGTTTTCGTCCGTGTCGATGCTAATCGACAACCACTAACTAGACCTTATCGAGGCCCCTACCGGGTAATTAAGAAGACAACGAAAGCCTTCCTTCTCGACGTCCATGGCCAAGAGGACTGGGTCTCAATAGACCGCGTGAAACCAGCGTTTCTCGAAGGAAGCGACACCGCCTCCGCCGGACCTGGCAGATCCAGAGTTCCACCTCAAAACAAGGCGCCCAACGAAAGAAAAATCATCAAACGACGACAAGAGGGAGAGATCCTTACGCCGACCACCGGCACGCCCCTCCGTTCAAAAACAAGAGGAACCCTCCGACGCCCGAAAAGATAAGAAGATTGATCATCAGCCCTCTACGCCGCCCGATGTCTTGGGGGGGGGAGTACTTGTAAGGACACCACTCCTTCGTCGTCCAGAAAATCAACAAACTGTTTATTTATTTGAATTCTCCTTTCGCCACACCGTGGTTTCCCATGTATATGTATTCCGCTCTATCAGAGCTACATTTTGACATATGTATCATTTCATTACATGTTTCTGTTAACTCATAATTCGTATATTTGTAAGTGTAAGAAAACACATATATTTTGGCGGGCACTTCAATCTGATTTGGCGCCAGCGCTATCCTACCTTTCCGTCCGCACCTTGTAATATACTCCCGTGCGCATTTGAATAAAGTATCAGTTGATCTTGGTGACGCTATCTCACTGTCCTTACACGTGTTTTAACGCTCATCTACTCGGTCGTCTTTCGACCCCATACTATATCGCTAGCTCAGCCCCTAGGCTAGATAGCCTAGCACTTGTGTTCAGGCATAATATATACCAGTGATCCTAGGTTAAGTTATGAAGATTGTGGCATTATTTAACATACTGTTAACTGTGATGTAAGTGTTTTCGCCTTCGGGGACCATATAGGGGATCGGTTTGATTGCGTTTCTTTCCAACCTAACCTAAATGTAGGAACCCCTATATGCTCCCTAATCCCCTGCCTGCGGGCATTCCCTCTGTGTGGCCATGCTTCCCCTTCTATATAGGGGAATCTTGTCTACAATCAGAGTATTTATCACTTCTCAGTCTACCCTAAGGGAATGATCCCCCCTTAGGGTTGCGACCGAGAAATAAGGAACGGCCCTGCCCTTCCACAGTTGCATCTGGTTGGGTTACTCATCCCTTCCTGCCACTTGCGATGTGTCTTTCAGCCTACCTAGCCTAGGAATTAACCCTCCTTATCTAGGTTAGGCTTTAGGGGGGCTAGTTCTGTACTTTTATAGTTTGAGACGGTACTCCTGTACCAATCTCATTCTGGTTACCTAACCTAGGCTAGGGAGCGTTCTCCCTATCCTTGGTGGCCGTTCTTGTACAGAGCCTCCACTATGAAAGACCCCTCTTCTTCTCCCTCCCCACCTATCATTTAGGTGTAGGCTTGCATATACACATCTGTCCTTAGTCCTACAACTCCTCCCTTGGGTGGAGTGGTAGGGCTAACTTGTTCTCCTGCTGAGCTGGCCGCTCTGGTACATATACCCTTCATAGCGTTCTAAGGGGGCAGTCGCCGGCAGCGGTCCGGCCAGCGGGGGTTTCCCACTCTTGAGTGCCCTCTAACCCTCCCTTGGGTTACCCCAGGCACCCGGCCGACTGCCGGCCCCCTGCCGCCGGATGCTAGGAGTATCTACTCCTTTCATGAGTGCACTCTCTCCGGAGGGATGCCGGAGGGGTATGTGGTCTTACCCCTCCAATCCCTCCTTACCTTTCTCTCCATCTATCCTGGTGCCGGTCCCTTGCCGCCTCTACTGCCGGCGATACCGCCTTACCTCTGGTGACACTCCTACCTTCGGAGCCGGCCACCGGCGTGCCGGCATTGATTGCCGGCGGTCTAGGTATAAAACCATATACATAATTATCTTATGAACTGATCCAAGCTCACCAGGCCGTCAGCCTTCGACTGCCGGAGCCGTCGCCTCCTGCCGGCGACCCGCCACTGTGCCGGCGGTCGCCACGATGGTATTATATTTAGATGCTCAATGTGTCTGTCTTGATGACTTCCACCCTGCTGGACCGGCCTCCGGCGTGCCGTCGGTCTGCCGGCACCCTCCGGAGACGTCAAGGGACATGCACCCCTTCTGCTACCTGCCGACAACATGTCGACAGTCATCACACTGCAGCCAGATGGCTTAGCCACTTCTATATATAGGTATTGTCTTACCATCTAAATCTGTGGATGTGCTTCCTGATTGCACATTACAATATTCCAGCATACTCTGTGTGTCTTAGTACAGCCGATTGCCGGAACCTATATCTAATAAGGGGTCTCCTATTCCCCTTCTACCCCAGGGAACTGAGTGGTCTCAGCCCCTGATACACCTCGCAGGCAATTTCTGTTTAGAGGCTTAGCTTCTACCCACCACGGCTTATCCATATGGATTTCCGCTTTGTGACCGTCGGCCACAAAAGAAATTGCCTAATGATAAGGTTACGGTAACCGACTGGGCGGGATTCACAAGTATGTGTCTATCTACTTCCTTTCCCGCTCTCTACTCTCAGGCATTATATTACTTATGAATTATTTAATGCTTAAAAATTTAGATTAAGTTATCTTAATTTTAGAGTAATGTAAGTCATTCTTATGCCTTCCATGTACTCATGATCTCTTTCTTTTACAGGAGGAGTATATGAAGTGCGAAAGCAACTTTTGTGGAGTGAAGCGCCCGGACTTCTACGGGCACAAGGCGTGCCGGACCCACGCCCCCTGCGCCATCAAGAAAGGCGATCTGAAATACTGGGACCCGCAGCACTGTACAGTCTGCAAGAGTCGTCTGGTCGAAGCGTTCGACGATCCTCCTTCAGCGAAGGCAAGGGACAACGCTTGAGAGAAGCTACGCAAGTGGGTGCGTGGCTTCCAGAAGAATGCCACCGGACCGTATCTCGCCACCGAAGATTTGAGGGCCTTGCTGTTTCCAAAGGCATCTAAAGACTCCGTGGTCCCCAGTGATCAGATCCCCACCGTCCAGATAGTGGTGGAACCTGATATCGTCATGGCCCAGTCCATGCATGAGTGCCACTTAGATTCCGACAACGTGGAACGTATGTCGGAAGTGTCGGAAGGGACGGAGAGGAACCTCATGGGCGAGGAGCTCGACTATGAGGAAGATCAGGTGGAATACCCTGATTCGGAGCATGAGGTCGCTCCCAATCCTACTCCCGCACCGACTCCTGCACCGGCCGAGGAACCTGTTCCTTTGACTTCTGCCACCCCGGACCCTCTTCCATCAGGCACTCAGGAGGTCTTCAAGATGCTTGAAGCCCTCATGGAAAGAAAACTTCGCAAGACCCACGAGCTATTCAGGTCTAACCTAGGAAGTTTTAAACAACCGAAACGGATTTCGGTTAAGGACCTCCCCGCTTGCTCAGATACTAACCCATGGAGGTATGCCGAGCATATGCCGATCACGACTGGTAAGATCTTCATCAGTGAGAAGGTCGGCTCGATCTTGTTGGAAGAAGTGGAATTCTCCCCGAATTTCGAGGCTTATCCGGACTGTTACATCCGGCTCAGGTCCGAACCAGCCTCAAAGGAAGAGACCGAACCGAAGGAAGTAATCGTGTTCGATCTCGCGAAGGCCCAGGCTATGCTAGCCAATGCGGTGAAGAGTAGGGGTTTTACCAACTCCAAGATGCCGGCGCTCAGTAAGAAGCACCCAACCTTCATTGCGCCGAACGATGCGACCTTCCCCTTTATAGAAAAGGCCTTCACTGCGGTCTTGAAAGCAGTGGAAGAAGGGAAACCTTGCCCTGTACTGGAGGAGTGCAGACCCCTCTCCCTTACTGTTCCCCCTGATGATAGACACTGGAAAGACGTCCAGTCAACATTCACAGTGGGGAAGTTAGAGCCTGACGTAGCCGGTCGTCAGTTCAATGAGGACCTCCCAAGGCTAAATGATCACCTCCTTCGTAGGGAACAGGATATGAAGGAGAGGCTTGCCGCATCGCTGTCCCTCCAGGTACAGCTCGAAGTTATGGCCGGAGACACTAGAATCCCGGACTTCTACATGGTCCTAGCCAAAACGCATTTGGCAACGGTGACGAAGGACCTGTACAGCTTCACTAGGGCTCGCAGAGCCTGTCGTGAATTCGTGTTTGCCAACGCGACGGTAAAACACGAACCCCGGAGGCTGATTTCCTCCAATATCTGGGGTAAATACCTCTTTCCCTCCTCCTTGGTGAAAGAGATTGCTGACAAGGCCGCCACGGAGAACAGGAACCTTCTCCATAAGTGGGGCATGTCAAAGAAAAGGAAATCCTCTCAGGACGATGGCCCTCAACCTAAGAGGAAATCCCTGAAACAGAAACCTCAGCAACGTCAACAGAGACGGCAGTTTCCGGGTTCCGCTACTCCCCAAGTGGCAGCTCAGCCACAGCAGACCTTTCAGCTGGTCACCCAGCCGGAGGTATCACAGTCACCGGTCTTCACCCCTGCATTTCAGCAACATGCTACTACCTTTCGTCCCAGAGGTAGGGGCTCAAGCAGAGGTGCAGGCAGAGATTCGTCTCGCCGCCCCTCCAGAGGCAGAGGAGGAAGGGGAGCTAGCGGCCGAGGTGGCAAACCCTCGGGACACCAGAAGGAATGAAGTGCTTCCGGTGGGAGGAAGACTCCGCCAATTCCAGGATCGTTGGACCTTCGATCCCTGGGCACACAGCATCGTCAAGAAGGGACTAGGCTGGAGCTGGACACAACCACCCCTAGCCTTCCAGCAATACTTCCAACAGTCAACCCCCTCCTGGAAGAATACGTCCTAGAACTGGCACGTTCCAATGAATCATCACGCTTCCTCCTACCTAGGATTTCGACTCCAAAGGAAAAGTTACGCCTTCAGGGCCATGCCCTTCGGGCTCAACGTGGCTCCACGGATCTTCACCAAGCTGGCAGACGCCATCGTCCAACAGCTCCGCCTTCGCGGCGTCCAAGTGATGGCTTACCTAGACGACTGGCTGGTCTGGGCGACATCGCCCGAAGATTGTGTAAGATCCTGCAACAAAGTCACCCAGTTCCTAGAATATCTGGGATTCAAGATAAACGCCGAGAAATCTCGCCTCTCTCCAGCTCAGAAGTTCCAATGGTTGGGAATCCATTGGGATCTTCAGTCACACCGCCTTTCCATCACACAGAAGAAAAGGAAGGAAATAGCAGGGTCTGTCAGAAGACTGCTGAAATCCAAACGGATCTCAAGACGACAGCAGGAACAAGTTCTAGGCTCTCTACAGTTCGCCTCTGTGACAAACCCAGTGCTTCGCGCACAGCTAAAGGATGCCGCGGGAGTCTGGAGACGTTCTGCATCCATCGCTCGAAGAGACCTCAAGAGACGGCTCCCAAACAGACTTCGCTTACTATTAAAGCCGTGGTCGGAAGCAAAGACCCTGAAAAGGTCCATTCCTCTTCAACACCCGCCTCCATCGCTCAACATCCACACGGACGCTTCACTGGAGGGTTGGGGAGGTTACTCCCACCAACGACAGGTTCAAGGAACATGGTCTCCCCTATTCAAGACGTTTCACATCAACATCTTGGAGGCCATGGCGGTTCTTCTCACCCTGAAGAAACTCTCTCCGCCTCCCTCGATCCACATCCGTCTGACTCTGGACAACTCGGTGGTAGTCAGATGTCTCAATCGTCAGGGCTCGAGATCGCCCCAGATAAATCAGGTACTTCTTCCAATCTTCCGTCTGGCAGAAAAGAAGAAATGGCACCTGTCTGCAGTTCACCTACAAGGATTCCGCAACGTGACGGCGGACGCTCTATCACGGACAAGCCCAATAGAGTCGGAATGGTCTCTAGACGCAAGATCATTCTCCTTCATCTCTCGCCAAGTCCCGGAACTTCAGATCGATCTCTTCGCAACGAGCGACAACAATCAACTTCCTCGATATGTGGCCCCGTACGAGGACCCCAAGGCAGAAGCAGTGGATGCCATGTCACTGGATTGGAACAGATGGTCCAGGATATACCTGTTCCCTCCCCCCAACCTTCTGCTGAAAGTCCTCTCCAAACTGAGAACCTTCAAAGGGACAGCGGCCCTAGTGGCTCCCAAGTGGCCCCGGAGCAATTGGTACCCTCTGGTCCTGGAGCTGCAGCCCACGCTGATCCCCCTCCCGGGCCCAGTTCTCTCTCAGCAAGTACAGAAGTCGACTGTCTTCGCTTCATCACTGAAAGTCAGGGACCTTCATCTCATGATTTTCTCTCCCTAGCCGCAAAGAAAAGGTTTGGGATCTCGAAGAAAAGTCTAGACTTCCTCGAGGAATACAAGACCGAATCCACACGATGGCAATATGAATCTTCCTGGAGAAAGTGGGTCTCGTTCGTCAAAGCAAAAAATCCTACGGAAATCACCATTGATTTTTGCATGTCCTTCTTCATTCACCTTCATGGACAAGGCTTAGCAGCCAACACGATTTCCACCTGCAAATCGGCTTTGACTAGACCACTACTGTACGCTTTCCAGATTGATCTGTCCAGCGATATCTTCAATAAACTGCCAAAGGCATGCGCTAGACTACGCCCAGCACCTCCACCAAAACCTATCTCCTGGTCCCTGGACAAGGTGCTCCATTTTGCCTCTAACCTGGACAACGATTCATGCCCTCTCAAGGACCTGACTCAAAAAGTTATCTTCCCTTTTGCTCTCGCCTCGGGAGCCCGAGTCAGCGAAATAGTGGCTTTATCAAGAGACGAGGGTCATATCCTGTTCGCAGATACAGGAGAACTAACCATCTTCCCTGATCCGACATTTCTCGCAAAAAATTAATTACCCACCAAGAGATGGGGACCCTGGAGAATCTGCCCCCTGAAGGAAAATGTCTCTCTATGCCCAGTGGAGTGTCTTAAGGTCTATCTTCGAAGAACTTCAGACTTCGGTGGAGGTCAATTCTTCAAAGGAGAAACATCGGGTAGCGACCTGTCACTGAAACAACTAAGAGCGAAAATCACCTACTTCATTCGCAGAGCGGATCCTGACAGTACACCCGCAGGTCATGATCCTAGAAAAGTCGCGTCTTCTCTGAATTTCTTCCAGAACATGGATTTCGAAAGCTTCAAGAGCTTCACAGGGTGGGAATCGTCGCGTGTTTTCTTCAAGCACTACGCGAAGCAAGTGCATGAAGTTAAACATTTCGTGGTAGCCGCAGGTAGTGTTATGAAACCTGCCGTTTAACTCTGCATAGAACAGTGAGTTACTTGGGACTTTAACTCTACGGGTGCCTGTGTTGACCCTTGTGTGATACATAGTGATTTCATGGACACTTGGTGTTTCTAATAGACTGTTCTTGTCAAGGTGAAATGTCATAGACTTCACATGAGTGCCACATGCCCTAGGGCATGATGTGTTTTTCTTTGAAAAAGACTGACGTTCCTCCGGAACTTGTGTTTCTAAAAGTGAAATTTCTTTCAGATTCAAGATTGAAGTCTTTTATTCTCTATGTACATTATTCTTTATTATTGTAAATTAACTTTACACCTTTTATTGCAATTGTTATCACCATAATCTGCAATCTATGAAATAAAATGTCTATTTTATTACATGTGCGTCTCTCTCCGCTCCTATTACCATTATGAAATACATGATTGTCATAGTTTCATTTACCCCTTTCCTTTGGAATGAGAAGAATAATGTAAATTATGTATTATATACTCATTCATGCTGTGTAATATTCCTACTTGAATACTTACCTTCGTCCTGCCTTCGAGACCAGATTGATCTCTCATACATGGAGTATAGTGATTAATTATCACTTGTCTACACCTGAGAATATTCCTACCCGAATATTAACCTTCTGTCTTGTCTCCGAGTCCTGCATGAACTCTCCGCAGGGTGAGTAGCCCTTCAATGACCACTTCGGATTTTGGTATGATCCGCCGGGACTTCTCTGCCAGGGGGGTAGGAAGCTGGATCCCCACGGAACCTCTACCGAGGACACATTACATACCTCTATTCGGAGCCCTTGGCACTTACTTTAAAAAAGGGGAAATTTTCCACGATACATTAATTCTCTGGTACACTTCCATCAGGACGTCATGGCTTGAGCCCAAAAAACGGATTTTGAGCGAAGCGAAAAATGTATTTTTGGGTGAGATAGCCATGACGTCCTGATGGACCCTCCCGTCTATTCTAGTCCAGCCTTTCAGGCCCCGCCCTGTCCTGCTGTATCATGGAGATTAGCAAGGAGCTGGCCTCAGGATGAGGACGGACGTGACATCATTTAGCAATGGCGCCCGTTTGTTTACGTTTCGAGTACCAAAAGCAGCCACGGATGAGTGTAACTGTGGAACGGCTCCCCAGTTATTCTCCACCTTTCCATATCGAAGTGTTAACTCTATATGGGGTGCAGATAGCTATGTGGCGTGTTAATACATACGTCCCCTGTTGATATACGATATCCTAGAGGGAAACCTTTAGGGTACTCGCACCAGAAGTTAGAATTCTGTGATAACCTGTGGTTTAATTCTCTGGGAATATCCCTGTAGTTAAATATACCCAAGGAAGCTACCGAAGGAACCTTCCATCAGGACGTCATGGCTATCTCACCCAAAAATAGATTTTTCGCTTCGCTCAAAATCCGTTTATTCGCACTATATGTATGTGCCATAATAGTAATACGGCAGCGTGACCTTGAGATCAGCTGATGCCAACCGAAAGTAAATTAAAAGTATTTGTTGATTATTAATATGCTCAAGAAATTGAAAAATAGAATATAAACGTTCTTTAATATAACACAATTAAACACAGTAAAGTCTAATGAAGTATAAAGGCTTAATATTGAACTACAATACTGTATGAAGCTTTAAAAATGAACTACCCGTATGCGATTGCGAGAGCGAGCACACACACACAGAAAGAGCTACAACGATTTCGCATTATACCTAATGATTAGACGAACTGTATGGAAACTGATTTCCTGTAACATATTGGCGTTGATGTAATATTCATCATGAAGATATTTCTAATAAGTTAAGAAATGATAACAAAAAATATGCCATACGTATGTACTCCATATTTTGATACGGTAGGTAGCGGCACTTTCAGATCAGCTGATCATAACCAAAGGTAAACAAAATTTTCAGTACTCGATTGTAAAATGCTTCCAAAATTGATGAATAGAATACAATAATGCATTTATAGAGCATATGATATCCTATGAAACAAGAAAATGGAATAATGATAGACAGTAAGAAAATATTGACAAAATATGATCCAGATGATTGCCGAATCATAACGTATCAAAATAAATCTACGGAAACTTCACTTTTCTAGTTCGACATACGGCCAACTCGACTTGCGACTCATCTCTCGGTCCGTATCTCGGTCGTAAGTCGAGCAATACCTGTGTGTGTGTGTGTGTGTGTGTGTGTGTGTGTGTATATATATATATATATATATATATATATATATATATATATATATATATATATATATATATATATATATATATATATATATATATACATACATACATATATATTCATCAGCCGTTGCTGACCCTCTGTAGGGCAAAGGCCTCAGCCATGTCTTTCAATTTCTGTCTGTGTATGGCATTTTCATGCCAGACTATACCTGCGAATTTTCTTAGCTCGTCAGTACATCGTCTTTTCTTCCTTCCTATCCTTCTTTTGCAATATCTATGGACCCAGTCTGTTATTCGTAATGTCCATCTATTATTTGTCATTCTCAGCCAGTCACTAAGGTTGTCTATGAAACTAAATCATGTAAGGAAAGGACTGGTGCTCTTTATTAGTGTAAGCCATGGAAAAACATGGCAAGTCTCTGCAGATCCTCAAAATGGAATCTAAAGACATTTAGGCAGACACCCTTTTTAACCATCCTTGTATTGGTGCATACCATTCGTTTTTCATTCTCATCATTATACAGAATACACTTGGTTTGAACTTCAATATTAGTCAAGGCATATGAGTTTTCCAGTTCTGTTATAAATCTATATTCAAAGAGATCAAACTTAGAGCTAAAAGCTTGCGGCGTCGTATTTCAGAGTTTGAATTTTCTCTTTTGAGATAATATTGATCTGATAAGGATACTGTATCAGCTTTTGCTACTGGGCACATCATAACATAATCAGTAGTAATTGGAAAGGTTTTGTTTTAATAAAAATAAGAAAAGAATTATTCCAATTTATTTTGATATTTGATACCTCACAAAATAGCAAAAGTACATTTAAACTATTTAAGATTCACTGTTATTTAACTAAAGTAAAAAAAAAATATATATTAGTTTTGTTAATTATACTATTATACTTTAAGAAAGGAGAATCAAAGCATATACATATTTATTAGAATATATCTTAATAGTTAAATGAATAATTTTATAACAAATAACAAATTTGCAGTTTCTTAAAAGTGTCAGTTGCTACCATAAAAGTGAAAACCTTATTAATTTAAAGAAGTTAACAGGTGTGTGTATATTTTGAGGGCAAAATAGTTGTCTTCAGACATCTATCAGAAGTACCAAATGCAGGGTAGAGTTTCATGTAGGCTTAGCTCGACCAATACAGTTTTGGAGCATTAGTTGGCTTGAAAGTTGAAGGTTGTTTTTTATTCTGAGCGGGAAAGATTTAGTGCTTGAGAAAAGAAAATATCATGTGAAAGGGGAGGGGGTGCATTTCCTTTAGAGCTGGAAGATTTTTATATGAGGGAGGATGGGGAGAGTCATGGTAATAGGGAGGCAATTGTTGCTACAGCAAAAGTTGCCATTATAGGAAAGGATAAGTTGACAGTATGGGGTCAGAAGGAGTTGCTAGTATAAGGGCAGGAGAAATTACTATTATTGTTGTAGTATTATTTGCCATTATGAGGAGAGGAGTTGCTGCCTGTCTGTGGGTAGGAGATATTGCCACCAGGGGTCAGGAGCAGTGGTCATTATGGAGGCAAGAAGAGCTGCTAATGTATAGGCGGGATAAGTTGCCATGATAGGAGCAGGAGTAGTGGCCATTCGGCGAATGGAGACAATACTACAGAGAGGGATGGAGGAGGTGTCATAGGAGGGGATGGAGTAATTATGTTAGAGGGTGGATGGATCAGTTATTATAGGGCTGGGTCGATCAGTTGGTTCAGTTATCATAGGGCTGGGTCGATCAGTTGGTTCAGTTATCATAGGGATGGGTCGATCAGTTGGTTCAGTTATTATAGGGCTGGGTCGATCAGTTTGTTCAGTTTTTATAGGGCTGGTTAATTAGTTGGATCAGTTATTATAAGGCTGGCTGGATCAGTTGGATCATTTATTATAAAGAGGGTTGATCAGTTAGACCAGTTACTTGTAGGGGTGGATGGATCAGTTACTATAGGGGTGGATGGAGGAGTGGTCAGGAAGGGGATGAAGTCGTTACGGGTGGATAGAGGAGTTACTTTAGGGGTTTATTGAGGAGGAGTAAACACTGGAGGGGATGGAGGAGGAGTAAACACTGGAGGGGATCGACGACGAGTAAACACTGGAAGGGATCGAGGACGAGTAAACACTAGAGGTAATGGACGACGAGTAAACACTAGAGGTAATGGACGACGAGTAAACACTAGAGGTAATGGAGGACGAGTAAACACTAGAGGTAATGGAGGACGAGTAAACACTAGAGGTAATGGAGGAAAAGTAAACACAGGAGGGGATGGAGGAAAAGTAAACACAGGAGGGGATGGAGGAGGAGTAAACACAGGAGGGGATGGAGGAGGAGTAAACACAGGAGGGGATGGAGGAGGAGTAAACACAAGAGGGGATGCAGGAGGAGTAAACACTGGAGGGGATGGAGGAGGAGTAAACACAGGAGGGGATGGAGGAGGAGTAAACACTGGAGGGGATGGAGGAGGAGTAAACACAGGAGGGGATGGAGGAGGAGTAAACACAGGAGGGGATGGAGGAGGAGTAAACACTGGAGGGGATGGAGGAGGAGTAAACACAGGAGGGGATGGAGGAGGAGTAAACACAGGAGGGGATGGAGGAGGAGTAAACACAGGAGGGGATGGAGGAGGAGTAAACACTGGAGGGGATGGAGGAGGAGTAAACACTGGAGGGGATGGAGGAGGAGTAAACACAGGAGGGGATGGAGGAGGAGTTACTACAGGAGGGGATGGAGGAGGAGTTACTACAGGAGGGGATGGAGGAGGAGTTACTACAGGAGGGGATGGAGGAGGAGTTACTACAGGAGGGGATGGAGGAGGAGTTACTACAGGAGGGGATGGAGGAGGAGTAAACACAGGAGGGGATGGAGGAGGAGTAAACACTGGAGGGGATGGAGGAGGAGTAAACACAGGAGGGGATGGAGGAGGAGTTACTACAGGAGGGGATGGAGGAGGAGTTACTACAGGAGGGGATGGAGGAGGAGTTACTACAGGAGGGGATGGAGGAGTTACTACAGGAGGGCAAGGAGGAGTTACCAGAGGAGGAGATGGAGGAGTTACTACAGGAGGAGATGGGGGAGTTACTACAGGAGGGGATGGAGGAGTTACTACAGGAGGGGATGGAGGAGTTACTACAGGAGGGGATGGAGGAGTTACTACAGGAGGGGATGGAGGAGTTACTACAGGAGGGGATGGAGGAGTTACTGGTGGATCACATACTTGCTGAGCCTGAAGGAAAAGAAATTGTCATTTTAAAATAAAGAGTCTGATATCAGTCAATTGTTTGCTCGATAGACAGATTTAAAAACTAAATATATTCCATGCTTGGAATTTTTACATCACTTATTTATGAATAGAAGCAATCTGTCAGTAGTAAGGTTCTAGAAAGGGTAAATGTTAGAAGAACTGTAGATTTTATAGGTTAATTTTGTGAAATAATGTTCTTTAAATAAAACTAGTTGAATTAGACTTGTTAATGTATCTCAGTATCTTCACGAATGATATATTCATATTTTTTCATTAAGTTTAACTGGATATATTTCCTAGTCTGTCATGCCTTTCACATTCCTCTTCACTTGTTTACTTTCCTCACTGGGCTATTCTCCCTGTTGGAGACCCTAGGCTGAGCATTTCCCGGTTATTCCATCTATGAATCGTGGCATTCAAAGGTCACGCTTTATTAAAACCTTGTCCATTTCCCTTGCCACCTTTCATATGTTTACTGTTTTTATTTTAGTGCAAGACTTATGTCAAGACATTGCCAATACATGTAGGCTATACAGAGAAGATTGATTATTTTTTCTCAATAGTATTTCAGGATGGAGAATTCTATTCATTTTAACGTACCAGTAAACATTCAACCCATATCTATCCATATTAAATGCACTATTTATACTACAACTAATTATCTTTTATGTTAGACGAGCATTAGGACAGACATCACATTGTCTTAGTTGTCAAAGCTTACCTGTTTTTGCAGTAGATCTATCTTGAACATTACCTGAGGGAGAGAATACAAGAAAATTTTACTTGAAAGCGCTTAGATTTTTAAACAAGAGAAAGAAAAATTTCACACACGAATAGCTCTTAACTTTTGAAAGCGCAGTCTAAGCTGTAAGACATTGAGCTGACTGACTATTTTATTTTAGAGTGTATTTATGAAATATCATTTGATAAGAGTAACATGCAGCATACCAAAGTACTTTGTAATGTTTGAAGGTGGTGTACAATAGTTTGGTGTTTACTGCAGACAGGCTGCATTATAAAATTTAATTTGAAGAACAAAATAAGAAACTCAAAAGACAAGAAAATTATAAATTGCCATAAAAGAAAGAGGAATTAAAAACTCACCATTTGGCATGAGAGATTGTTGACATGCTGCGAAAAAAAGAAAACTATATTAAAGTAAAAATGTAAGTGACCAAGTAGAGGATTATTAAAATTAACTAACTTCAATAACGAAGTACTAAGCAATTAATTTATAAATCATTAGGTTAGATGGACAACTGGTGAGGGAAATCCTTGTTGAATTAATCTTGGATTAGAGACTTAGTCAAAATAGTTATGAAAATAATGTGGGAGAAAAGTAAGGGAAATGTAGGTAAAAATGTTGATGATGTGAATACAAGGGTAGGCTCCACTTTCAAGGGGTGCCAATCGTAAAAAATATTTCCCAAAAATACACTAATCAAGACACGCTAATAAAATTTTCAGGCATTATTAGCACTATAATAAGGCATATCCTCTGTAAGTTTTATCATCCTACAGGGAAAATAAAGGATTTTATGAATAAAAATGTGAAAATCGGAAATGTTATTTGGTGACCGGTGAGAAACTATTGTCTTGAATTGAAATTCGGTCTGTAGGCATGTTTGTTTATCCACCTGAAACATGCACACAAAGTTTTATCAAAATCGAACAGTAAATAAGCACACAGCAAGAAAAAACGAGCAATAACCCAAGCCGATGATGGAGCGAAACCTAGAAATAAATATTCACCAAAAATTAAAATCTCGATTTAGGGACAAAACCTTCTGTGTTTTTGTAGGTATTATGTCACTTGATAGCCTAACACATCTAAATATTATATTACTTAAGGCATAAGAGCAGGACAAGCAAAGAAATACACCCCTCTCCCGATAAAAAAACCGAGAAAAATCGATTTTTTTCTGATGCATAACCTAACCTAACCTAACCTTTCCAACCTAACCTAACCTAACCTTTCCAACCTAACCTAACCTAACCTTCCCAACCTAACCTAACCTAACCTAACCCCTACAAGGTGGAGCCTACCCCAAACACAAAATGAAAACTCCCTAACTCATAGTGATTATGCTACAGAACAATCGAATACCGAAGCAGCTGTCATCTTGGAATGTTGAATTAATCAACCATTGTTGGAAGTCGCAATAATACAAAATGTGGGAATTAGCTAATGAGCATATACAGATTAGTTAAGTCTTTAGATAAAATATCAGAATATAGGTAGTTGTATATATCAACAGATAGAAATAAAGAAAAATGGTGTTTTTAATTGTCCGTCACGAGAAAACCTAATATCAAGGATGTAGTAGTGAAAATCCTGTACATCTTTTGCTTATGCAATAATCAGATATCTGAGAAAGATTGTGGCCTCTAACGGGAATCACAGCGGTCTATGTCTCCAATGCTCTCAATTCTGAGTCTACTGTGAAGGACACCTGGCCTACGGAATGGTAGTTAGAAGCCTGAGGGTGTGGCGTGTGTGGGAGCGGGTCACTTTACTGTAATGTCAGCAACTCACCACAGACATTGAGTAATGAATAGCCACCAACTTGAATAGAACTTATCATATGATTGCATGTGTGTGTGCATACGTGGAAACAGGCGGGAAATTCATGAATCATCTTACATAAGGTGGCACGTGTTTCAAATTAACCCCTGACTATCATGGTTGAGTTGGTTTGATTTTTGGACTTGAAGTCATTTTAGATAAAGATTTTTAGATAAAAAAGTAATATTGAATGCCATTGCATCGCATGTACGAAACAAAAGATTGATGCGTTCATAATACCTTTGTGTGTAAATAATCCCCAAAGCAAGGAAGAATCGATGTAATGGGTCTATTTGGGGTTCAAATATTACATTATGCGAATTTCATGCATACGAATATCATTGTATTATTTTCTTTCAGCCACAAACACATAACCAAGCCGTCTAAAATAACGTCTAAGTATTTAGATAGATAGATTGTAGTAGGTAGTAGGTTGGTCAGGGCACCAGCTGCCCATTGAGATACTACTCCTAGAGAGTTTTGGGATCCTTTGACTGGCCACAGTACTACATTGGATCCTTCTCTCTAGTTACGGTTCTTTCCCTTTGCCTACACATACACCGAATAGTCTGGCCTATGCTTTACAAATTCTCCTGTGTCCCCATACACCTGACAACACAGATTACTAATCAATTCTTCTTCACCAAAGGGGTTAACTACTGCACTGTAATTGTTCAGTGGCTACTTACCTCTTGGTAACAGTAGAAGAGACTCTTCAGCTATGGTAAGCAGCTCTACTAGGAGAAGGACACTCCCAAATCAAACCATTGTTCTCTAGTCTTGGAAAGTGCCAAAATATATGTACCATGGTCTTCACCTGTCTTGGGTTAGAGTTCTCTAGCTTGAAGGTACACTCGAGCACACTATTCTATCTAATTTCTATTAATCTTGTTTTGTTAAAGTATTTATAGTTTATATAGCAAATATTGATTTTAATGTTGTTACTGTCCTTAAGATATTTTATTTTTCCTTGTTTCCTTTCCTCACTGGGCTATTTTCCCTGTTGGGGCCCCGGGGCTTATAACATCCAGCTTTTCAAACTAGGGTTGTAGCTTAGCAATTAATAATAATAATAATAATAATAATAATATGCGCACACACATCCACAAATTCAACCCTTCCCACACATTCCCCTTTCCAAAGTACAACCCAAAGATTTGACTATTTTAGGGAGAGTCGGGGTTCCACGTGAAGCTCTCGGGGTATCCTCTCTCACTAGGGTATAACTACTTTCTATCCGGCTTGGGCATGCCGATGAATTTTATATATATATATATATATATATATATATATATATATATATATATATATATATATGTGTGTGTGTGTATATATACATATATATTTATATATATATATATATATATATATATATATATATATATATCTATATATATATATATATATATATATATATATACATACATATATATACATATATACTGTATATATATAATATATTATCAGACACTTCCTCTTTATCATGTAGTTGATATATACAAATATATGTGTATTAACATCATCGGCATCATTTATGGAGATTATCTTATTCTTTATCTTTTGATAGATATTTTCTTTTCCTCTGAATACCGGAGGGGGTAATGGAGTTACCAGAGAAGGGGATCGAGGAGTTACCACAAGAGATGATGGAGGAGTTACCACAAGAGATGGAAAAGTTACCACAGGGGGTGATGGAGGAGTTACCACAAGAGGAGATGGAAGAGTTACCACAGGGGGTGATGGAGAAGTTACCACAGGGGGTGATGGAGGAGTTACCACAGGGGGTGATGGGAGGCGTTACCACAAGAGGAGATGGAAAAGTTACCACAGGGGGTGATGGAGGACTTACCACAGGGGGTGATGGAGGAGTTACCACAAGAGGAGATGGAAGAGTTACCACAGGGGGTGATGGAGGAGTTACCACAAGAGGAGATGGAAGAGTTACCACAAAGGTAGATGGAAGAGTTACCACAAGAGGAGATGGAAGAGTTACCACAGGGGGTGATGGAGGAGTTACCACAGGGGGTGATGGAGGAGTTACCACAGGGGGTGATGGAGGAGTTACCACAAGAGGAGATGGAAGAGTTACCACAGGGGGTGATGGAGGAGTTACCACAAGAGGAGATGGAAGAGTTACCACAAAGGTAGATGGAAGAGTTACCACAAGAGGAGATGGAAGAGTTACCACAGGGGGTGATGGAGGAGTTACCACAGGGGGATGATGGAGGAGTTACCACAAGAGGACATGAAAGAGTTACCACAGGGGGTGATGGAGGAGTTACCACAAGGGGAAATGGAAGTTGACAGAGGGGCTAAGGGAGAAGTTACCACAAGGGGAGATGGAAGAGTTACCACAAGGCGTGAAGAAGTTACCACAATGGAAAATGGAAGAGTTACTACTGGAGGGGATGGAGGAGTTATCACCGGGAGAGATGGAAGAGTTACCATAAGGGGAAATGGAAGAGTTACCATAAGGGGAAATGGAGGAGTTATCACTGGGAGGGATGGAAGAGTTAATACAGGGGTGATGGAGAAGTTACCACAAGGGGAAATGGAAGAGTTACTACTGGAAGGGATGGAGGAGTTATCACTGGGAGAGATGGAAGATTTACCATAAGGGGAAATGGAAAAGTTACTAGAGGAGGTGATGGGGGAGTTATCACTGGGAGGTATAGAAGAGTTACGACAGGGGTGATAAAGAAGTTACCACAAGGGTAAATGGAAGAATTAAAACAGGAGGTCATTGAGGAGTTATCACTGGGAGGGATGGAAGAGTTACGACAGGGGTGATAGAGAAGTTACCACAAGGGGAAATGGAAGAGTTACAACAGGAAGTGATGGAGGAGTTATCACTGGGAGGGATGGAAGAGTTACGACAGGGGTGATAGAGAAGTTACCACAAGGGGAAATGGAAGAGTTATAACAGGAGGTCATTAAGGAGTTATCACTGGGAGGGATGGAAGAGTTACAACAGGGGTGATAGAGAAGTTACCACAAGGGGAAATTGAAGAGTTACAACAGGAAGTGATGGAGGAGTTATCACTGGGAGGGATGGAAGAGTTACGACAGGGGTGATAGAGAAGTTACCACAAGGGGAAATGGGAGAGTTACAACAGGAGGTGATGGAGGAGTTATCACTGGGAGGGATGGAAGAGTTACAACAGGGGTGATAGAGAAGTTACCACAAGGGGAAATGGAAGAGTTAAAACAGGAGGTGATGGAGGAGTTATCACTGGGAGGGATGAAAGAGTTACGACAGGGGTGATAGAAAAGTTACCACAAGGGGAAATGGAAGAGTTACAACAAGAAGTGATGGAGGAGTTATAACTGGGAGGGATGGAAGAGTTAAGACAGGGGTGATAGAGAAGTTACCACAAGGGGAAATGGGAGAGTTACAACAGGAGGTGATGGAGGAGTTATCACTGGGAGGGATAGAAGAGTTATGACAGGGGTGATAGAGAAGTTACCACAAGGGGAAATGGAAGAGTTAAAACAGGAGGTGATGGAGGAGAAATCACAGAGAGAGATGGAAGAGTTACGACAGGGGTGATAGAGAAGTTACCACAAGGGGAAATGGAAGAGTTACTACAGGAGGTGATGGAGAAGTTATCACTGGGAGGGATGGAAGAGTTACAACAGGGGTGATAGAGAAGTTACCACAAGGGGAAATGGAAGAGTTACAATAGGAAGTGATGGAGAAGTTATCACTGGGAGGGATGGAAGAGTTACGAGAGGGGTGATAGAGAAGTTACCACAAGGGGAAATTGGAGAGTTACAACAGGAGGTGATGGAGGAGTTATCACTGGGAGGGATGGATGAGTTACGACAGGGGTGATAGAGAAGTTACCACAAGGGGAAATGGGAGAGTTACAACAGGAGGTGATGGAGGAGTTATCACTGGGAGGGATAGAAGAGTTATGACAGGGGTGATAGAGAAGTTACCACAAGGGGAAATGGAAGAGTTAAAACAGGAGGTGATGGAGGAGAAATCACACAGAGAGATGGAAGAGTTACGAGAGGGGTGATAGAGAAGTTACCACAAGGGGAAATGGAAGAGTTACTACAGGAGGTGATGGAGAAGTTATCACTGGGAGGGATGGAAGAGTTACGACAGGGGTGATAGAAAAGTTACCACAAGGGGAAATGGAAGAGTTACAACAGGAAGTGATGGAGGAGTTATCACTGGGAGGGATGGAAGAGTTACGACAGGGGTGATAGAGAAGTTACCACAAGGGGAAATGGGAGAGTTACAACAGGAGGTGATGGAGGAGTTATCACTGGGAGGGATGGAAGAGTTACGACAGGGGTGATAGAGAAGTTACCACAAGGGGAAATGGAAGAGGTAAAACAGGAGGTGATGGAGGAGAAATCACAGAGAGAGATGGAAGAGTTACGACAGGGGTGATAGAGAAGTTACCACAAGGGGAAATGGAAGAGTTACAACAGGAGGTGATGGAGGAGTTATCACTGGGAGGGATGGAAGAGTTACGACAGGGGTGATAGAGAAGATACCACAAGGGGAAATGGAAGAGTTAAAACAGGAGGTGATGGAGGAGAAATCACAGAGAGAGATAGAAGAGTTACGACAGGGGTGATAGAGAAGTTACCACAAGGGGAAATGGAAGAGTTACAACAGGGGGTGATGGAGGAGTAATCACAGGGAGGGATGGAAGAGTTACGACAGGGGTGATAGAGAAGTTACCACAAGGGGAAATGGAAGAGTTAAAACAGGAGGTGATGGTGGAGAAATTACAGAGAGAGATGGAAGAATTACGACAGGGTTGATAGAGATGTTACCACAAGGGGAAATGGAAGAGTGACAACAGGAGGTGATGGAGGAGTTATCACTGGAAGGAATGGAAGAGTTATGACAGGGGTGATGGAGAAGTTACCACAAGGGGAAATGGAAGAGTTAAAACAGGAGGTGATGGAGGAGAAATCACAGAGAGAGATGGAAGAGTTACGACAGGGGTGATAGAGAAGTTACCACAAGGGGAAATGGAAGAGTTACTACAGGAGGTGATGGAGGAGTTATCACTGGGAGGGATGGAAGAGTTACGACAGGGGTGATAGACAAGTTACCACATGGGGAAATGGAAGAGTTAAAACAGGAGGTGATAGAGGAAAAATCACAGAGAGAGATAGAAGAGTTACGACAGGGGTGATAGAGAAGTTACCACAAGGGGAAATGGAAGAGTTAGTACAGGAGGTGATGGAGGAGTTATCACTGGGAGGGATGAAAGAGTTACGACAGGGGTGATAGAGAAGTTACCACAAGGGGAAATGGAAGAGTAACAACAGGAAGTGATGGAGGAGTTATCACTGGGAGGGATGGAAGAGTTACGACAGGGGTGATAGAGAAGTTACCACAAGGGGAAATGGGAGAGTTACAACAGGAGGTGATGGAGGAGTTATCACTGGGAGGGATGGAAGAGTTACGACAGGGGTGATAGAGAAGTTACCACAATGGGAAATGGAAGAGTTAAAACAGGAGGTGATGGAGGAGAAATCACAGAGAGAGATAGAAGAGTTACGACAGGGGTCATAGAGAAGTTACCACAAGGGGAAATGGAAGAGTTACAACAGGGGGTGATGGAGGAGTTATCACAGGGAGGGATGGAAGAGTTATGACAGGGGTGATAGACAAGTTACCACAAGGGGAAATGGAAAAGTGACAACAGGAGGTGATGGAGGAGAAATTACAGAGAGAGATGGAAGAATTACGACAGGGTTGATAGAGATGTTATAACAAGGGGAAATGGAAAAGTGACAACAGGAGGTGATGGAGGAGTTATCACTGGAAGGGATGGAAGAGTTATGACAGGGGTGATGGAGAAGTTACCACAAGGGGAAATGGAAGAGTTACAACAGGAGGGGATGGAGGAGTTATCACTGGGAGATATGGAAGAGTTACTAAAGGGGGTGATACAGTAGTTACCACTAGGGGAGACGTAAGAGTTACCACAAGGGGTAATGGAAGAGATACCACAAGGCGACATAGAAGAGCTACCACACAAGGAGATGGAAGATTTACCATAGGGGATGATGGAGGAGTTACCACATGGGGAGATGGAAGTTACCACAGGGGGTGATGGAGGAGTTATCACAAGGGAAGATGGGAGAGTTACCACAGGGGTGATGGAGGAGTTACCACAAGGGAAGATGGAAGAGTAACTAGAAGGGGTGATGGAGGAGTTACCACAAGGTGAGATGGAAGAGTTACCACAGGGGGTGATGGAGTTACCACAAGGGGAGATGGGAGAGCTACCACAGGGGGTGATGGAGGAGTTACCAAAAGGAGAGATGGAAGAGTTACCTTGAGGGGAGATAAATGAGTTAACTTAAAAGGCGATGGAGGAGTCATCACTGGGGGAGATGGAAGCGTTACCACAGGGGGGTGATGGAGGAGTTACCACTAAGGGACATGGCGTGAGTTACCTTAGGAGGTGAAGGAGAAGTTACCACAAAAGGAGATGGAAAAGTTACCATAAGGGGTGATGGAGCAATTACCACAAGGGGAGAGAGAGGAGTTACCACAGGGGGTGGTAGAGGAGTTACTACAAGGGGGATGAAAGAGTCACCAAAGGGAGTAATGGAGGAGTTACCACAAGGGGAGATGAAAGAGTTACCACAAAGGGAGATGGGAGAGTTACCTTAGGAGTTGATGGAGGAGTTACCTTAAGAGAAAATGAAAGATTTACCACAGGGAAAGATAGAAGAGTAACCAAATGGGGTGATGGAGGATTTACCACAAAGGGAGAGGGGAGAGTTACCACAAAGGGAGAGGGGAGAGTTACCACAGGGGGTAATGGAGGAGTTACCACAAGGGAGATTGGAGAGCTACCACAGGGGGTAATGGAGGAGTTACCACAAGGGAGATTGGAGAGCTACCACAGGGGGTAATGGAGGAGTTACCACAAAGGTAAATAGAAGAGTTACCTTAGGTGATGGAAGTTACCACAGGCGGTGAAAAAGTTACCACAAGGGGAAATGGAATAGTTACCACATGGGGTGATTAAGGAGTTACCACAAAGGGATATCAAAGAGTAACTAAAGGGGGTGATAGAGAAGTTACCAAAAGGGAAGATGGAAGAGTTACCACAGGGAGTGATGGAGGAGTTACAAGGGGATATGGAAGAGTAACCAAAGGGGTGATAGAGGAGTTACCACAAGGGAAGATGGAAGAGTTACCACAGGGGGTGATTAAAGAGTTAACACAAGGGGAAAAGGAAGAGTTACCACAGGGGATAATGGAGGAGTTTCCACAAGGGTAAATAGAAGAGTTACCACAGGCGGTGAAGAAGTTACCACAATGGGAAATGGAAGAGTTACCACATGGAACATGGGGTGATTAAGGAGTTACCACAAAGGGATATCGAAGAGTAACTAAAGGCGGTGATAGAGGAGTTACCAGTTACCAAAAGGGAAGATAGAAGTTACAAAAGGGGGTGATAGAGGAGTTACAACAAGGGGAGATGGAAGGGATACCACATGGGGTGATTAAGGAGTTACCACAAAGGGATATCGAAGATTACTAAAGGGAGTGATAGACGAGTTACCAAACGGGAAGATGGAAGAGTTACCACAGGGAGTGCTGGAGGAGTTACAAGGGGATATGGAAGAGTAACCACATGGGGTGATAGAGGAGTTACCACAAGGAGATATGGAAGAGTAACCACATGGGGTGATAGAGGAGTTACCACAAGGGGAGATGGAAGAGAAACCACATGGAGTTATTAAAGAGTTAACACAAGGGGAGATGGAAGAGTTACCACAGGGGGTGATAGAGGAGTTACAACAAGGGGAGATCGAAGAGATACCACATAGAGTGATTAAAGAGTTAACACAAAGGGATATCGAAGAGTAAATAAAGGGGGTGATGGAGGAGTTACCACAAGGAGAGATGGGAGAGCTACCACAGGGGGTGATGGAGGAGTTACCACAAGGAGAGATGGAAGAGTTACCTTGAGGGGAGATAAATGAGTTAACTTAAAAGGCGATGGAGGAGTCATCACTGGGGGAAATGGAAGCGTTACCACAGGGGGTGATGGAGGAGTTACCACTAAGGGACATGGGAGAGTTACCTTAGGAGGTGATGGAGGAGTTACCACAAAAGGAAATGGAAGATAGAAAAGTTACAACAGGGGGTGATAGAGGAGTCATAACAAGGGGAGATGGAAGTGATACCACATAGGGTGATTAAAAAGTTAACACAAAGGGATATCGAAGAGTAACTAAAGGGGGTGATAGAGGAGTTACCAAAAGGGAAGATGGAAGAGTAACCACAGGGAATGATAGAGGAGTTACAAAGGGATATGGAAGAGTAACCACAGGGGGTGATAGAGGGGTTACCACAAGGAAAGATGGAAGAGGTACCACAGGGAGTGATGGAAGAGTTACAATGGGAGATGGAAGAGTTACCAAAGGGGGTGATAGAGGAGTTACCACATGGTAATATACTGTAGAAGTTACACAGGGGGTGATGGAGGAGTTACCACAAGGAGAGATGGAAGAGTTACTGCAAGAGGTGTTAGAGGAGTTACCACAAAGGAAGATGGAAGAGTTACTACAGGGAGTGATAGAGAAGTTACCACAAGGGAGGATGGAAGAATTACCACAGGGGGTGATGGAGGAGTTACCAAAAGTGGAGATGGAAGAGTTACCCCGATAGAAGTTAACACAAGAGGAGATGGTAGAGTTAGCACAGGTGGTAACAGAGGAGTTACCACAAGGGCAAATGGGAGACTTACCATAGTTATGGAGGAGTTTCTGAAAGGGGAGATGGGCGAGAGTGGAGTTACCACAAGAGGAAATGAAAGAGTTACCACAGAGGATGATGGAGAAGTTACCACAAAGGAAGATGGAAGAGTTACCACATGAGTGATTAGGGAGTTACCACCAGAGAAAATGGAAGAGTTACCACAGGGGATGATGGAGGAGTTACCACAAAGGTAGATGGAAGAGTTACCTTAAGAGGTGATGGACGAGTTGCCACAGGGTGGAGATGGAAGAGTTACCATTGGGGGTAATGGAAGATTTACCACAAGGGAAGATGGAAAAGTTACCACAGGGGGTGATAGAGGAGTTACCACAAGGGGTGATAGAGGAGTTACCACAAGGGGAATGGATGAGTTACCCAAGGGGGTGATGGAGGAGTTACCACAAGGGGAAATGGAAGAGTTAGCACAGGGGGTGATAGAGGAGTTACCACAAGGGCAGATGGGAGACTTACCATAGAGATTGATGGAGGAGTTTCTAAAAGGGGAGATTGAAGATTTACTAAACGGGGTGATAGAGGAGTTACCACAGGGGAAGATGGAAGTGTTACCATAGGGAGTGATGGAGGAATTACCACAAGGAAAGAAGGAGTTACCATAGGGGGTGATAGAGAAGTTACCACAAGGGAATATGGAAGAGTTACTACAACGGGGTGATAAAAGTTACCACAAGGGGAGATGGAATAGCTATGATAGGGGGTGATGGAGAAGATACCACAGGGAGTGATAGAGGAGTCACCACAAGGGAAGATGAAAGAGTTACCACACGGGGTCATGGGCAAGTTACCATAAGGGGAGATGGGAGAGTTACCAAAGGGGGTGAAAGAGGAGTTGCCACAAGAGGAGATGGAAAAGTTACCACATGGATTTGATAGAGGAGTTACCAAAAGGGAGGATGGAAGAGTTACCACAAGGGGAGATAGATGAGTTATGAAAGGGGTGATGGAGGAGTTACCACAAGGGAATATGGAAGAGTTACCACTGGGGGTGATAGAGGAGTTACCACAAGGGAGGATGAGAGAGTTACCAAAAGGGGAGATGGAAGAGATACCACATGGGGTGATTAAAAAGTTACCACAAGAGGAAATGGAAGAGTTACCTTAGGAGGTGATGGAGGAATTACAACAAGGGGGAGGTGGAAGAGTTACAGCAAGGGGTGATAGAGGAGTTAACACAAGGGGAGATTGAAGATTTACCAAAGGAGTGGATAGAGGAGTTACCTTAAGAGAAAATGGAAGATTTACCACAGGGGGAGATAGAAGAGTAACCAAATGGGGTGATGGAGGAGTTACCATAAAGGGAGAGGGGAGAGTTGCCACAGGGGGTGATGGAGGAGTTACCACAAGGGAGATTGGAGAGCTACCACAGGGGGTAATGGAGGAGTTACCACAAAGGTAAATAGAAGAGTTACCTTAGGTAATGGAAGAGTTACCACAGGGGGTGATAGAAGAGTTACCACATGGGGATATGGAAGTGTTACCACAGGGGTTGATAGAGAAATTACCACAAGATGAGATGGGAGAGTTATCACAACTGGAGATGGAAGAGTTACCTTAGAAGGTGATGGAGGAGTTACCACAAGGGGAGATGGAAGAGTTACCTTAGAAGGTGATGGAGGAGTTACCACAAGGGGAGATGGAAGAGTTACCACACGGGGTGATAGAATAGTTACCACAAGGGGAGATGGAGGTGTTACCACAGGGGTTGATGGAGGAGTTACCACAAGGGAAGATGGAAGAGTTATCATGGGGGTGATGGAGGAGTTACCACAGGGGTGATGGAGGAGTTATCACAAGGGGAGATGGAAGTTACCACAGGGGGTGATGGAGGAGTTACCACAAGGGAGATGGAAGTTACCACAGGGGGTGATGGAGGAGTTACCACAAGGGAGATGGAAGAGCTACCACAGGGGGTGATGGAGGAGTTACCACAAGGGGAGATGGAAGAGTTACCACAGGGAGTGATGCAGGAGTTACCACAAGGGGAGATGGAAGAGCTACCACAGGGAGTGATGAAGGAGTTACCACAAGAGGAGATGGAAGAGTTACCACAGGGGGTGATGCAGGAGTTACCACAAGGGGAGATGGAAGAGTTACCACAGGGGGATGGAGGAGTTACCACAAGGGGAGATGGAAGAGTTACCACAGGGGGTGATGCAGGAGTTACCACAAGGGGAGATGGAAGAGCTACCACAGGGAGTGATGGAGGAGTTACCACAAGAGGAGATGGAAGAGTTACCACAGGGGGTGATGCAGGAGTTACCACAAGGGGAGATGGAAGAGCTACCACAGGGAGTGATGAAGGAGTTACCACAGAGGAGATGGAAGAGTTACCACAGGGGGTGATGCAGGAGTTACCACAAGGGGAGATGGAAGAGCTACCAGAGGGAGTGATGGAGGAGTTACCACAAGAGGAGATGGAAGAGTTACCACAGGGGGTGATGCAGGAGTTACCACAAGGGAGATGGAAGAGCTACCACAGGGAGTGATGAGGAGTTACCACAAGAGGAGATGGAAGAGTTACCACAGGGGGTGATGCAGGAGTTACCACAAGGGGAGATGGAAGAGCTACCACAGGGAGTGATGGAGGAGTTACCACAAGAGGAGATGGAAGAGTTACCACAGGGGGTGATGGAGGAGTTACCACAAGAGATGAAAGAGTTACCACAGGGAGTGATGGAGGAGTTACCACAAGGGGACATGGAAGAGCTACCACAGGGAGTGATGGAGGAGTTACCACAAGAGGAGATGAAAGAGTTACCACAGGGGGTGATGCAGGAGTTACCATAAGAGGAGATGATAGAGTTACCACAGGGGGTGATGCAGGAGTTACCACAAGAGGAGATGAAAGAGTTACCACAGGGCGTGATGCAGGAGTTACCACAAGGGGAGATGGAAGAGCTACCACAGGGAGTGATGGAGGAGTTACCACAAGAGGAGATGAAAGAGTTACCACAGGGGGTGATGCAGGAGTTACCACAAGAGGAGATGAAGAGTTACCACAGGGGGTGATGCAGGAGTTACCACAAGGGGAGATGGAAGAGCTACCACAGGGAGTGATGGAGGAGTTACCACAAGAGGAGATGAGAGAGTTACCACAGGGGGTGATACAGGAGTTACCACAAGAGGAGATGAAAGAGTTACCACAGGGGGTGATGCAGGAGTTACCACAAGGGGAGATGGAAGAGCTACCACAGGGAGTGATGGAGGAGTTACCACATGAGGAGATGGAAGAGTTACCACAGGGGGTGATGCAGGAGTTACCACAAGGGGAGATGGAAGAGCTACCACAGGGAGTGATGAAGGAGTTACCACAGAGGAGATGGAAGAGTTACCACAGGGGGTGATGCAGGAGTTACCACAAGGGGAGATGGAAGAGCTACCACAGGGAGTGATGAGGAGTTACCACAGAGGAGATGGAAGAGTTACCACAGGGGGTGATGCAGGAGTTACCACAAGGGGAGATGGAAGAGCTACCAGAGGGAGTGATGGAGGAGTTACCACAAGAGGAGATGGAAGAGTTACCACAGGGGGTGATGCAGGAGTTACCACAAGGGGAGATGGAAGAGCTACCACAGGGAGTGATGAAGGAGTTACCACAAGAGGAGATGGAAGAGTTACCACAGGGGGTGATGCAGGAGTTACCACAAGGGGAGATGGAAGAGCTACCACAGGGAGTGATGGAGGAGTTACCACAAGAGGAGATGGAAGAGTTACCACAGGGGGTGATGGAGGAGTTACCACAAGAGATGAAAGAGTTACCACAGGGAGTGATGGAGGAGTTACCACAAGGGGACATGGAAGAGCTACCACAGGGAGGTGATGGAGGAGTTACCACAAGAGGAGATGAAAGAGTTACCACAGGGGGTGATGCAGGAGTTACCATAAGAGGAGATGAAGAGTTACCACAGGGGGTGATGCAGGAGTTACCACAAGAGGAGATGAAAGAGTTACCACAGGGCGTGATGCAGGAGTTACCACAAGGGGAGATGGAAGAGCTACCACAGGGAGTGATGGAGGAGTTACCACAAGAGGAGATGAAAGAGTTACCACAGGGGGTATGCAGGAGTTACCACAAGAGGAGATGAAAGAGTTACCACAGGGGGTGATGCAGGAGTTACCACAAGGGGAGATGGAAGAGCTACCACAGGGAGTGATGGAGGAGTTACCACAAGAGGAGATGAGAGAGTTACCACAGGGGGTGATACAGGAGTTACCACAAGAGGAGATGAAAGAGTTACCACAGGGGGTGATGCAGGAGTTACCACAAGGGGAGATGGAAGAGCTACCACAGGGAGTGATGGAGGAGTTACCACATGAGGAGATGGAAGAGTTACCCAGGGGGTGATGCAGGAGTTACCACAAGGGGAGATGGAAGAGCTACCACAGGGAGTGATGCAGGAGTTACCACAAGGGGAGATGGAAGAGCTACCATAGGGAGTGATGGAGGAGTTACCACAAGAGGAGATGACAGAGTTACCACAGGGGGTGATGCAGGAGTTACCACAAGGGGATGGAAGAGCTACCACAGGGAGCGATGAGGAGTTACCACAAGAGGAGATGGAAGAGTTACCACAGGGTGTGATGCAGGAGTTACCACAAGGGGAGATGAAAGAGCTACCACAGGGAGTGATGGAGGAGTTACCACAAGAGGAGATGGAAGAGTTACCACAGGGGGTGATGGAGGAGTTACCATAAGAGGAGATGAAAGAGTTGCCACCGGGAGTGATGGAGGAGTTACCATAAGAGGAGAAGAAGGAGTTACCATAGGGAGTGATGGAGGAGTTACCACAAGAGGAGATGGAAGAGTTACCACAGGGGGTGATGGAGGAGTTACCATAAGAGGAGAAGAAAGAGTTACCACAGGGAGTGATGGAGGAGTTACCACAAGAGGAGATGGAAGAGTTACCACAGGGGGTGATGGAGGAGTTACCATAAGAGGAGAAGAAAGAGTTACCACAGGGAGTGATGGAGGAGTTACCACAAGAGGAGATGGAAGAGTTACCACAGGGGGTGATGGAGGAGTTACCATAAGAGGAGAAGAAAGAGTTACCACAGGGAGTGATGGAGGAGATACCACAAGGGGACATGGAAGAGCTACCACAGGGAGCGATGAAGGAGTTACCACAAGAGGAGATGGAAGTGTTACCACAGGGTGTGATGCAGGAGTTACCACAAGGGGAGATGAAAGAGCTACCACAGGGAGTGATGGAGGAGTTACCACAAGAGGAGATGGAAGAGTTACCACAGGGGGTGATGGAGGAGTTACCATAAGAGGAGAAGAAAGAGTTACCACAGGGAGTGATGGAGGAGTTACCACAAGGGGACATGGAAGAGCTACCACAGGGAGCGATGAAGGAGTTACCACAAGAGGAGATGGAAGTGTTACCACAGGGTGTGATGCAGGAGTTACCACAAGGGGAGATGAAAGAGCTACCACAGGGAGTGATGGAGGAGTTACCACAAGAGGAGATGGAAGAGTTACCACAGGGGGTGATGGAGGAGTTACCATAAGAGGAGAAGAAAGAGTTACCACAGGGAGTGATGGAGGAGTTACCACAAGAGGAGATGGAAGAGTTACCACAGGGGGTGATGGAGGAGTTACCATAAGAGGAGAAGAAAGAGTTACCACAGGGAGTGATGGAGGAGTTACCACAAGAGGAGATGGAAGAGTTACCACAGGGGGTGATGGAGGAGTTACCATAAGAGGAGAAGAAAGAGTTACCACAGGGAGTGATGGAGGAGATACCACAAGAGGAGATGGAAGAGTTACCACAGGGGGTGATGGAGGAGCTACCAGAAGGGGAGATGGAAGAGCACACTCTCAATTCATCTTAGCTGTGTATTAATCTACTTCTTATATCGTATTTTGTGGTTTTTCATGAAAATCAGCCGTTCACATTTCCTCTACCCTCACCTCTGAACTCTCATCTTTTATTTGACTTGAATGTCATAGTCAAGGTCTCAACCAACAGAAATATTTGTTCCTGTAATGAATCTTGACATGATATTTTCGCCTTTCAAATTATTTAGTTAGTGAATAGTTTAATGATGTAAAATTCATTATAAGATGTGTGCACTTACCCTAATGTGTTTTAGAGTTTGTACTTGGCGGTCAGTTTAGTAATGCACACAGTCTTTTATTTATTATTTCTCACTTATGTATATATGTACACCTGTGTGTAGAATTTCCAGGTAGTGTATAATTACTGACTCAAGGTATATGATACAGAGTCCTAGAACAAATCCTAAAACTGCATTGCATATCTAAGGAAAAATTACAATAAATTTTCTTCTTTCTTGATGAATGAATGCATTAGTTACCAACCCAATCTACCATCCTGGTCAGGATAGATGGACATAATAATAATACAAACATTTCATTCGGCCTTCAAGTGTAGTTAGTGTGATTATGATAGTTTATTTGTTTATGAATATTTGGATATATTATCATGAATTAATAACTGTATACAGATAAAGTACACGCAACATTTGCAGTGAAATAAATTATTGTATTATGAAAATCCTTACGGAAATTTGTGTCCTGATACAGTCTTCTAGATTTAAATATCGAAAACATTCGATGATGAAAAGATAGTCTTGATACCTGGATATTTTCTGAACTAGTTTTCTAATGTCACTTTCATAAGACTTCAGAAAACGCTACAAATTTTAAACACAATAGACAAAAATTCTAATGAAAATCCAAGAACCTTAATTGTGTTATGAATATTAAATCTAGGAAAAGCAACAATTCGTTAATCAGTTAATTACCTGAAGAATTCCAGGTTGGATGCCGTCAAGAATGTTGCCATGACTGACACTGACATTAATCTGAGGAAGTGGGAGAAAAAGAAAGTTTTAGATTACTTCTGTGGAAAATTCGATTGATTATTTTTATTGAAAGTCCTGTCCTTATAAAAGTTGAGAACAACTCCCACAGATATATAACTGCCTGTTAGGTTATCTAACGCAGAGGCAAATTTTTTTTTTTTTCACAGAAAACAGAGAGTGCATATAAGATAGAGATGAATGGCTCAATGTTTGTAGGTTTCAATGCACTGCTGATGATTTTACTTTAGTATGAAAAATTTGATATCAACATTAAGACACATAAGTGGGTACGTTCTGATATGCTCTCTTGTAATGTAATTCAATGTCATACAGTATTTTCCTATTCTACCTAAATATCCTCCTTTTTCCACATGAGTAGAAAACACTTTCTATTCCATATCATCCCAAAAGAATATTGATAAAGAGTTTACCTGAGTGGCTGCGACAACCAAGAGTGCCAGGATATATAACCTCATTGCGAAGGATTACCTCAAACGATTCCTCTGTCAAAAAAGAAACAAAATGTAAAGTTATGGAGTCGCTTTTAGTACTTGCATTAAGAAAACCAGTTTTTTTTTTCTTTTTTTATAGCTTATGGTATAAAGGTTTGTATGGACGATTGATAGGAAAAAATACATGTGGTAAATGCACAAATGAAGGATTCTCTTATGTATATGTATCCTTTCAGCTATTCTGTAGTAATAAGTTTTCCTGGCCTTTCGTTGACCTCACCAGATTACTGGTACACTAAAGATCTACATTTGGGTGGACTTACATTTGTAGTCTGGAATCGAACCGGGTCCTAGAAGTTACCCTCCGATACTTGTACACAATGGCTTAACTAACATGTTTGTCATCAACATTGAAAGTCATTTTCCACTTTGAAACCTTGCGACGAGCTACAGGGGTCTAGAACGGGAGGACTGTTTATAAGCCCGATGAAGGAACGGGTAAGGGAGAGAAGCTAATTGCTTTGCTGCACCCCTCGGCTGAACTTCGGAATCCAGCCTGGGTAGTCATGCTATGTCGTCCTCGTCAACATCTTGTCCGTCTTCTGTTATTGTGCCATCGATGACTCTTTCACATGATATAACCAACACTCCGTTCCACTTACGGCCTGCCAACACAAGAGGCAGTGGTCCGCCTACTTGTGGGCCAATATAAATCACATCACATGAACCTCGCCTAGAGATGCTTTAACCCATAAAACTTTTGATTTATTTTCTATGTTTGATGAATGTTTGACTATTATTATTATTATTATTATTATTATTATTATTATTATTATTATTTGATTCATTATTAATATTTTTATACTAGCTAAGCTACAACACTAGTTGGAAAAGAAGGATGCTATAAGCCCAAGGGCTCTGACAAGAAAAATAGTCCAGTGAAGAAAAAAACAGGGAAATAAATAAAAATATATGAAAAGTAATGAACAATTAAAATAAAATATTTTGAGAACAGCAAAAACATTAAAACAGATCTTTCATACATGAACTATAGAAAGAGACCTATGTCAGCTTGTTGAACATTGAAACAGTTATTGCAAGTTTGAACTGTTGAATATCTACTTTCTTTATATCTTTCTACTTTACTTCCCTTCCCTCTTCCTTTCTTACTTCTTGTCCAACCTCTTTCAACTTATTTCCCCCATTTTGACTCGGGTGTTGAATAGCGGGTAACAAGGCAAAATTTGCCGTGGGGGCAACATGGTGGCATTAAATGCATTTTGGCAATGAATAGCTTACATTATTATACAAAATATTAATGGTAAAACATATGAACATATAAATATTAAGTCGGGAAAAAACTTGTGCGAACTTTACAGATAATAAATTTGACAGTCGAATTAAAAACTCTATTACATAGTTTAAAGTTGAACAAAGAGGGCGTAAGCCTAAAAAATGTTTTGGAACCATAGGGTTGGTAGTAGCCAACTTACGACATATAGGACTTATGGCGGTTCGACTTTACGACGACTTTGTCACTGTGATGACGCCATAAGTATGTCAGAAATAGTAAACTAATAGGAAAAATTTTCCTTAGAAATAATTTATTTTCATGTATTCAATTTAGCTGTTTTATCTTGGTAAGTTTTTATTTACTTTTATTGTTAATATACAGTATCCATTTTCAGTAATAAATACATTAAGAAAAGTTTTGATATCTATAAACTTCATATGTCTGGTGACGTCATATGTCTGGTGACGTCATATAACCGGCGGAAAGCGAGCGGGCAATCGAGGGATTTCCTTCCAAAAGGCTAACGATTATCCATTATCGACATATCAAGTAATGATACAAAACATTTACTGTGTCTGTATCGATTGTTATGAGTACTACTTAGCGTAAATTTGGCTCTACACTAGTTTTATTTCATCTCTGATAATAATATTCATATATCTAAAGAAAGTACACTAACCGGACAAATATTTTCTTAGAAATAACATATTTTCTTTTACATTTTAAAAATGAAATGCTTTTGCTTGGTAAGCTAGCATTTTCTTTCATTTCTTGCAAGATAAAAGAAAAGGGTTTTACATAATTCACATGTCCAGTAATACGTCATATGTGTGGGGGAAGGCGTGGGCAAGCAGAATTATTTCCTTCGGTGTATTACCGAGTAATCTCATTATTCCCATTATCGAAGCATTGAGTTTCTAATAATGTCTAAAGAAATATGAAGATTTAACGGTGAAATAAAAATAAAAATACGGAGAGAGAGAGAGAGAGAGAGAGAGAGAGAGAGAGAGAGAGAGAGAGAGAGAGAGAGAGAGAGAGAGAGAGAGAGAGAGAACGTATTCATATGATAACTATGATTCCAACCGTAAGTAAAACGAAAGTAATTGTTGATTATTGAAATGCTCAAGAAATTAAAAAACAGAATATAAATATGCTTTAATAAACTACTATTAAACACAATAATGTCTATTGAATTATGAAGGCTTAATAATGAACTAAAAAGTAAAAACTGCATTAGGCTTTAAAAATGAAATACCCGTACGCACGTGCGTTCGTACAGAGAAAAGGCAAGAACATATTCGTACGTTAACAAACAACAATGGCTATAAACGAACTGTATGGAAACTGTGATATCCTGCAACATATTGGTGCTGATCTAATATTCATCAAAAAAAAAAAAACGCCATTGGTATAAGCAGAATCTTTCGATACAATAGCGGGACCTTCAGATCAGCTGATCATAAGCAAAGATAAACATAATATTAAGTAATTCTTGACTGTTAAAATGTTTCCGAAGTTGAAAAATAGAATGCAAAAATGCTTTAATAGAGCATATGATATCGTATGAAACAAGAAAATGAAATAATAATAAACAGTTAGAAAATATAACAGAGAGGAGCCCTGAGAGAAGACAATAAACCAAGAACTTTTTAAAAATCAAGGAAAGATTCTTATAACTCTCATTAATAGATTGCTAAATCTAAACACCATAAAAAATTAGTACATTTTTCTAAATATACCACACCCTGAAAAGAAAGGAGATATAAGGAAAAGCCAGCTATTCTTTGCTATATAAAATGAGGAAAGCATATTTAGATATAAAAATATTATTAACAAATTGTGGAAACCCAGAAAAAAAATGTTAAAGGAACTCTAAAACATTAGAAAAGTAAAACCTAAATAAAGAAAAACTAAAACTGGGTCGTCGTTGCAAAGACTCTGGTCCAAAACTATACTGAAGTGGACGGTGGGAATATATTCATATATATATATATATATATATATATATATATATATATATATATACATATATATATATATATACATATATATATATATATATACACACACACACATATATATACACATATATATATATATATATATATATATATATATATATATACACATATACAGTATATTTATATATATATATATATATATATATATATATATATATATATATATACATATACAGTATATTTATATATATATATATATATATATATATATATATATATACATATGTGTGTGTGTGTATTCTTTGTGATTGTGTGTTATTATGTAAAGTCTTGCATTTCAGTGTGAAAAAATGTTTCGTTTCTATCATTCTTTGAAACAGCGCTGATGCAAAATTCCGAAATAAA
>NC_090725.1:262566730-262619230 GCF_036898095.1 Palaemon carinicauda | reverse complement strand
GCTTACCAGAATACGCGAAATATCACAGGAGTTTGGGATCAAGATAAATAGAACAAATACAGATGAGGAGAACGGGATATGCAAGATGAAATATCATTGGAAGGAAAAAGGATTAATGAGGTAGAATCATTTAAATATTTAGGAACTATGGTATCTAATGCAGGGTCTTTAGAATTGAAATTTAATGACAGATTGAAAAAAAAGCAAATCAGACAAAGGCTAGGTTCAGTAAAATTAGGAAATCAAATCTCCTGAAATTACATACAAAAATCAGGCCCATATTAGTTTAGTGAAATCGGTGTTACAGTGTGGACACGAGTCGTGTTATGACAATGAAACAATATCCAACAGATTTTGTAAATTTGAGAACAAAACCCTTAGAATATTAGGAGTAAAATGTCATTACTATAGTGCCATATGTGAATGAGATCATGGTGAGGGGTAATTACAGATGGTTTGGGCATGACCTTCGCACTCCCCAAGAGAGATTAGTTCACCAAACCTTTAATTGGGTTGTGACGGCCGATGTGGTCACGTCCCTGACTGGTGAACGCCAGACTAGGGTTTGAGTCCCGCTCATATTCGTTAGTTCCTTTGGTCACTGCAAACCTCACCATCCTTGTAAGCTAAGTCATCAGCAACCATTGCCTGAGTGGAGAGGGGGCTTGGGCGCTGATCATACTGTATGTACAGTATATATGGTCAGTCTCTAGGCCTCTAGGGCATTGTCCTGCTAGATATGACAATCTTACTGTTCCTTGCCTCTGACATTCATGAGCTTCCTTTAAACAAAGCACTAAAAAGGTTGGAAGACACAGGCCTGCATGGCTGAAGACTATGAAGCGTGAAGCAGGAGGTTATGAATGGAGAAGTATAGAATTAAAAGCTCAAGACAGAAACAACTGACAAAGTCTAGCCGAGACCCTTTGCGTCAATAAGCGTAGGAAATGATGATGATGATGATATGAATATTTATGCGAGTGTGGATGCATTTTATATATATATATATATATATATATATATATATATATATATATATATATATATATATATTATATAAGTTTAATTGGGCAGAAGCTTAATTATTTCGCAGGTATCGTTGAACTAAAGATGACTGCTTACTAATCCTATTAACTTTGGTCCTTTCCAGTTTCCTGTAGGCACTCTTCACTTCTCGACTCAACGTTCTTAAGACGATAAAAGATAGCCATCGTAAGATTATTTCTTTTATTTTTCTATTCATTACAGCAAGCTTTCGGTCTGTACTCCGGTCATAATCATGCCTGGTTAAAACTTTAAAACCTAGAAGTGTTTTACAAGCCTATCGTCATGTTTTTGAAGATTCAAAGAAGGCTTCATATCTTGAATAAAAAGATTCATTCATTCTCAGATACCCGATTGAATTACTTGTATATAAAACTTTTACCTGTTCCGTAAGATATGTTTTTGTCGGTCTAATTTAGTTTCAGCATAGAAATCCTCAATGTGGTGTTTTATTGACCCTGTCTGCTTATGCATTCGGATTCTCCTTCCGATAGTACATATGATGTATCCAATGTATTTGGAAGATTTATATCCTCCCCGGTTGCAAGACTAAGAGTACACAAGAACAGGAAGGTGAATATTTCATTTGTTAAAAATAAAACGCTCTGCAGGCATAGAGAAGTTTCACATAGATATCACGTTGTGTAATCTTTCTTTTTTGCAACCGGGAAGGATGAGTCTTCCATATATATGGGATACACCAACTCTACTATCGAGAGAGATTTCCTATCACTATCATTCTTTGTACCATTACAATTCCCTTGTGTACTCCTATCATTTAATATGTCATGCACTATTTCATCTACCTCATTATCGCCTGGTCATAAAATCTCCCTTATTTCTTTAAGCAATTCATCCATTTCATCAAAACCATTTTCTACTTTAACAAAAGAATCATTCATACTACTTTATCATTCTCTCTCTCTCTCTCTCTCTCTCTCTCTCTCTCTCTCTCTCTCTCTCTCTCTCTCTCTCTCTCTCTCTCTCTCTCTCTCTCCATTTGCCATATTTTCATTTATATCATCCCACACATACCTACATGTCCTGTGCTTTAGCCACACCAAAATTTTCCATAAGCTTCTTCGTCCTTTACTCAACTAACACGAATTAGTTATCTTCCAGTCATAGCTTCTCATAGTCGACCTCGGCATTTGTTGCGAATTGCAAGCTTCTAGGCGTATCTCTTGACTATAACTTGTCTATCAATGCCCAGATAAATAATGTAGTAAAAAATGCTGGTTATTATCTAAGAAACTTTACTTTTATAAAGAAGTACCTGGATGAAAATTCTGTAAAAAAAAAAAAAACTTGTGATAAACTGTGTTATTATCAGGATTGACTACTGTAATTCCATCTACTAAAATTTTCCAAAAGTGCAACTTGAGAAATTATAAAACATAATAAACAGAGGAGCGAGAATGATGTAAGGTGTCCTACCCATAAAAGGATCACTCTTGTACTAATTAATTTACACTGGCTGCCTATTAAAGCAAGAATTGAGTTTAAAATATGTACAATAACCCATCAAGTTATCAGAACCGGACGTCCAAAATATGTAAAAGTATTGCTACATATTGTGCAGCCAACAAAACGTGTTGACACGAGAATAGTTGCAGATGGTTTCAAATCATTGGAACCTTTTTTCGTGAAACATCAAGTTCTCCAGTGAAACTTATTTTTTGTGAGCCCCCAAGTTTATTTTTTTTTTTTTCATGAAATCCCCAAATTTTCGGGGAAACTTTTTTCGTGAAACCCCCAAGTTATAGTCATTTTTTTGTGTGTGTGAAATCCCCAAGTTTTGCTGTCAAACTTTTTGCGTGAAAGCCCAAGTTTTACCGTCAAATTTTTTTCGTGATATCCCCAACTTTTACTATCAAACTTTTTTCGTTAAATCCCCAAGTTTTACAGTCATTTTTTTCTTGAAATCTCCAAGGGTTACAGTTTATTTATTTCTTTTTTTTCTTTTTTTGTGCGTGTGTGTGAAATCCCAGTTTAATAGTCAAACACTTTTGTGAAATCCCCAAGTTTTAGTCAAACTTTATAGGGTAATCCCCATATTTTATATTCAATCTTTTTTCAGGGAATCCCCAAGTTTTACAGCCAAACTCTTATCCTGAAATCCCCAATTTTTATAGTCAAACTTTTTTTTCCTCAAAATCCTCAAGTTTTGCAGTCAAACTTTTTTCTTTAAATCCCCAGGTTTTACAGTCAAACGTTTTCAGTGAAAGTACCAAGTTTCATAGTTAAACCTTTTTTTGCGAAATTCCCAAGTTTTACAGTCAAACTTTTTTCGTCAAGGCACCAAGTTTTATAGTCAAACTTTTTTGGGGAAATCCCCAAGTTTTACAGTCAAAATTTTCTTGAAATCCCCAAGTTTTACAGTTAAAATTTTCTTGAAATCCCCAACTTTTAGTCAAACTCTTTCGTGAAATCCTAAGTTTTACATAAAGAAAAAAAAAAACGTTTTTTTTTTTTTTTTTTTTTGTGAAATCCAAGTTTTAGTCAAACATTTTTGGGGAAATTCCCATTTTACAGTCAAACCTTTTTTCCTGAAATCCCCAACGTTTAAAGTCTAACCTTTTTTTTCAAAATCACCTAGTTTTACGGTCAAACTTTTTTGTGTGATATCCGCAAGTTTTATTGTGAATTTTTTTTAGTGAAATCCCCAAGTTTTACAGTATAACTTTTTTTTCGCAAAATCCCCAAGTTTAACAGTAAAACTTTTTTCGCAAAATCCCCAAGTTTTACAGTAAAACTTTTTTCGCAAAATCCCCAAGTTTTACAATCAAACTTTTTTTTCGTGAAATCCACAAGTGTTACAGGCAAATTTTCCCCTGATATCCCAAACATTACCGTAAAGGTTTTTTTCGTGATATCCCCAATTTTGCAGTCAAACATTTTACGTTAAAGCACTAAGTTTTACAGTAAAACTTGTTACGTTAAAGCACTAAGTTTTACAGTCAAACTTTTTACGTTAAAGCACTAAGTTTTACAGTCAAACTTTTTACGTTAAAGCACTAAGTTTTACCGCCATACTTTCTACGTTAAAGCACTGAGTTTTACAGAAAAACGTTTTGCATTAAAGCACTAAGTTTTACAGCCATACTTTCTACGTTAAAGCACTGAGTTTTACAGAAAAACTTTTTACGTTAAAGCACTAAGTTTTACAGCCAAACTTTCTACGTTGAAGCACTGAGTTTTACAGCCAAACTTTCTACGTTAAAGCACTAAGTTTTACAGCCAAACTTTTTACGTTAAAGCACTAAGTTTTACAGTCAAACTTTTTACATTAAAGCACTAAGTTTTACAGTCAAACTTTTTACGTTAAAGCACTGAGTTTTACAGAAAAACTTTTTATGTTAAAGCACTGAGTTTTACAGCCAAACTTTCTACGTTAAAGCACTAAGTTTTACAGCCAAACTTTTTACGTTAATGCAATAAGTTTTACAGTCAAACTTTTTACATTAAAGCACTAACTTTTACAGTCAAACTTTTCAAGTTAAAGCACTGAGTTTTACAGTCAAACTTTTTACGTTAAAGCACTAAGTTTTACAGTCAAACTTTTTACGTTAAAGCACTGAGTTTTACAGTAAAATTTTTCAAGTTAAAGCACTGAGTTTTACAGTCACACTTTTTACGTTAAAACACTAAGTTTTACAGTCAAACTTTTTACGTTAAAGCACTGAGTTTTACAGTCAAACTTTTTACGTTAAAGCACTGAGTTTTACAGTCAAACTTTTTACGTTAAAACACTGAGTTTTACAGTCAAACTTTTTACGTTAAACACGGAGTTTTACAAAAAAACTTTTTACGTTAAAGCACTAAGTTTT
This sequence comes from Palaemon carinicauda, assembly GCF_036898095.1. Lineage (NCBI taxonomy): Eukaryota > Metazoa > Arthropoda > Malacostraca > Decapoda > Palaemonidae > Palaemon > Palaemon carinicauda. Next base: position 262,614,356 of record NC_090725.1, on the reverse strand, counting down.
ACAGTCAAACCTTTTACGTTAAAGCACTGAGTTTTACAGTCAAACTCTTTACGTTGAAGCACTAAGTTTTACAGCCAAACTTTTTACGTTAAAGCACTAGGTTTTACAGTCAAACTTTTTACGTTAAAGTACTAAGTTTTACAGTCAAACTTTTTACGTTAAAGCACTAAGTTTTACAGTCAAGCCTTTTTTCAAAAGCGGGGCTGGGTTTCGACCCCGTGCGACCTACCCCCAGGATCCCCTTCTGTGCAAACATTTAGAAACTTCACCTATTTTTGCAGAATTACAAAAAAAAAAAAAAAAAAAAAAAAAAAAAAAAAAAAAAAAACAATCTGGTCTTCAAAAACTTAAATGTTTTTAAAAAATTAAACTTCAAGTTATCGAAAATCTGACCTGACACGATCATATTATTTCTCGTCTTTCTAATAATATACTTACTTTTAGAACAGAACAACAAATAACGAAGATGAATAACAGTATATGAGGATAAGTATGTTTTCGAGTTATGAGCGTCCAAAGATATTCAATGCAATTTATGTTGTATTCTTCGAAAAGTTAAAGTAATAACACTAAAATTACACCCACGTGTGGTTCGATTAAAACTGAGTCAGATATTCCATAGGTTCTCATTGATGATTCATGCATTATGGCTCCTGGCCGCCAACCCCCGACACCCGGCCCCCTCCTCCATAAGTGGCGATTCATTGTACGGGTGAATCAGTTGATATTCCGCCAGGTATGACATGACCGTTGTTAGAGTTCTTTTCTTCCTTTTCAAGCTGAATGAAGACGTCTTCGATTACGTGGTGTTTATTGTTATTGTCATGTTTATTGGAATTGAAAAAAAGGCAAAACATATAAAAAGTGCAGAACAGAAATACTACTTTCAAGTATTTATTGGACAACTCACTCAGAAGCGAGCTCATGTCACAGCAAGACAAAAAAAGTTTATAATTGTTACAGGTAGCCTATACCAAAAAAGCCATACAAAGCATACATCTGTCAAACTGACGAAAACAAACAACGTGGTTCGAATAGCGTCATAAGCTCTATCCAATATTTATCAAGATAATCACACGAAATTTCTTGGGGCGTTATAAAATATTAACCCCTCTTACACCTAGTAACGAATTCTACAATATGTGATAAAATATTCACGAAAAATCATGGTGGATGGTCCCCTTATCCGAAGATGTTATATTATTATTATTATTATTATTACTTGCTAAGCTACAACCCCTAGTTGGAAAAGAAGGATGCTATAAGCCCAGGGGCTCCAACAGGGGAAATAGCCCAGTGAAGAAAGGAAAGAAGGAAAAATAAAATATTTTAAGAACAGCAACAACATTAAAATAAATACTTCCTATATAAACTATAAAAACTTTAACAAAAGAGGATGAGGAAATAGATGGAACATTGTGCAAGTGTGTACCCTCAAGCAAGAGAACTCTTCCCCAAGACAGTAGAAGACCATGGTACAGAGGCCATGGCACTACCCAAGCCTAGAGAGCAATGGTTTGATTTTGGAGTGTTCTTCTCTTAGATAAGCTGCTTACCATAGCTAAAGTCTCTGTTCTACCCTTACCTAAAGGAAAGTAGCCACTGAAAAATTACTGTGCAGTAGCTAACTCCTTGGGTGAAGAAGAATTGTTTGGTAATCTCACTGTTGTTAGGTGCATGAGGACAGAAGAGAATCAGTAAAGAATAGGCCACACTATTCGGTGTATGAGTAGGCAAAGGGAAAGTGAACCGTAACCAGGAGAAGGATTCAATGTAGTGCTGTCTGGCCAGTCAAAGGACCCCATAACTCTCTAGCGGTATATCTCATTGAGAGGACACAAAGCATGAGGATTAATTCAGTCGTTTTAATAATTGCTGGTAAATGCATTCCAATATTCTGAAAATTTATCGCATGAGAATAAAATGAAATAATGGCTTTGCCGATTACAAGTCTCATTTCTCATGATTTAGGTTTCAACACCTCGATCATTAGCCCAACACCTGCGACCTATGACAAGAAAAAGGATGAACCCCAAATGTAATTACACGCTGAAGACCCATACTCTAGCTGCTAGCCAGAAACATGCAAGTGATCTAGTGAAATCCCCAATCTAATATTTTCGTTAAATTTTGTTTTTTACCATTTTTGCAGCAGATATAATCAAAATTCCATTATACAATAATTATAACGAAATGTTCGCTCTCACTGCTCCGTAATTAGTACGCACAACTGTACCCGACTTTAGTCTCTAAGTTTGATTTGCCTATATCATCCTTTTCTATTTACATAATAATCATAATAATAATAATAATAATAATAATAATAATAATAATAATAAAATCTATTATCTTACGAAGCTTCATCTTAGAGAATTATTCTATATAGCAAACACTGATATAATAAACTGGAATATTAGCAAAAAGCACCTTCGCAATAATTGCTTTGAATGTTTTGTGGTAAAAGTCTAAACGCAATGAGAATACCGATGTGTCAATCACTAACTACCATACCAGGACTTATAATTTGGTACACATTATTCATTCGCCTTAACAGAACAATTCTGTCGATGGCCTTTTCCCATTATATTTCAAAGCATAATTAACCATGCACAGGTGTAAAAAGAAATGGAATGAATTCTTTTTCTTTTTCCATATTGTGCGGGAGTCAATTAAATGTACCAGATAAGAATCATTGATTCTTAACAAGTGCGAAATGTGGTAATCATTAAACCCGCCAAATCACTTGCCACATCCCTCTCGTTCACTTAGTTTTGCGTCATACTTGAATTGTACTGGTTATATTATCATTAAATTAAAAAAGGTTACACAATCTTATGGACAATTTTATGAGGTAATAATCTAAAGGAACGAAGGTTTTCACACATTTCTTTGGCTGATGTGGAAATTAAGGCCTAGAGATCATAATTGATACTTTCTGGGAAAATGCTATATGTTGAAATAAATTTCAGCTGCAAATATTTGCAACCTCGTTCGGTTTCGGACAATCACTCATGACTTCTTTGTCTTTTGGTTTTACGCATTTTCATCTGGGAGTCGTTGTTTTTTATAAACCCTTTTACGTTCATTGTCTCCCTTGAAAAGGAACTGTGTTGAAATCTTATATATCTATGCTGTCTGTGCTTTGCTAAAAATGCATCTAGAGTATCGTTAAGAAGTATGAACATAAATCTTTCTTCACTTATTGTGGTTTACCTAATCCTTTTTTTTATAGATCTGCATTATGTTGGATTCCAGTTCTAACTATTGTCAATTCGAGCAGTTTTGTATATCACTATTTTGTAAGCTGTTTTTCCAATTGTCCAGTATCTATTCTTGATGATAGATCTTACACATCTGGACACACACTGTATAAATCCTTTAAACTTCAAACATTTTCACACTTCGAAGGGTATACCATCAGGTCCTAACGCCTTTTTCTAATTGAATACAACTCGGGTTGTGCCAATATTGATAAGGAAAGTGGGACTCGGCATACAAAAAAGGATGACGGCAATGACCTACGCATAACACTGAAAAAGGATAAAACTTTGGACACGGAAAAGCATGAAACTTTGGGTATGAATGTTGTTTCAGATGAAAGTGACTCCTCGGGTATGTATAGAAATCGTTCTAAGCAAAAAAAAAAAATGTTCTCGAATGCTTTAAAATTCATTTCGTCAATATTGAATGTTGCCTCAGTCATGTAAATGTGTAGAATAACGTAAACAAGTAAATAATGATAATTAATTTCCTGTTCTTGCATACACTTGAAATAATTTTTATTCAGGAGCATAGTATTAAAGTTAAATGTAAATTTGACTATTCAGAAAAGTATTGTAAGATTCTGATAAATTACTCTCAAAATCTTAAAGAAGGCTTAACTATACTTGTCAATAATAAATCTACCGTGAACGTTTTCAATTCAGAAATTGTTTTGAATGGTTTTGTAATAAGTGCTATATGTAGAGCGTCAACTGTTAGGATTAAAATTTTGAATGTATGTGCTCCCTCAGGCAATAATAAAAAAACGAGAGAGAGAGAGAGAGAGAGAGAGAGAGAGAGAGAGAGAGAGAGAGAGAGAGAGAGAGAGAGAGAGAGAGAGAGAGAGAGAGAGAGAGAGAGATTATTTAGTAGTGACATTTTACATTTCTTCAGAAATAACGTGAGCAATATAATAATGGGAGGGGACTGTGATTACATTACAGCCCTGAGAGATTGTTCGAGTCCTGATAATGAACTGCTGTCAAAATCACCTTTGAATCTAAAGAATAGTTTGAAATTGAGAGATGCTTGGTTCATTATGAATCACCAGATGGAGTATACTTTTCTGAGAGAGTATTGTGGTTACAGACTGGACAGATTTTAATTTAAAAATTGCTAGATAATGTTTCAGATATTCGACACTTCTTTAGAATTGGTCAAATCACAGTGTCTCGTAAAATTATCTTTAAAATTAGAAAATATTGTAACAATAGGAAAAGGATATTGAAAATTGAATTGTAGCATACTTGATAATTATATTACTACTAACAATTTTAATGTGTGTTGGAAATTTATTCAGACCAAATATGTAACTGACAATATAATTCATCGGTGGAAATTTACGAAATATTAACTCAAGAATTTCATCAGATGCTCAAACCAGGTGAATAAAGAAAAAATTCGGATTGTTAAATTTGCTAAATTATCAATTTCAATAGGATATGTGAAAATCTATGTCAAATCCTTGTAATCTTAATATTGTTAATCAATTAAAATCAAGAATACATGATATTCTAAATGAAATATGTGAAGGAATAAAGGCGAAGGCAAAATTGGATAATCCTTTGAAAGGTAAACAAGTATCAGCTTATCTTCATAGAAAAAAGAAAGTTGTTATATTTCTGTCCATGACATTTTAATTTAATAAATGTTGTAAATTGAAAACTAATAATAGGTTATGAATTTTAAAGTTAGACTTCAAGGAGATTAATATAAAGGATGAAAATACGACAATAATCATAATAGCATATTTTATTGCAGGGATAAGGATGGAAAAATACTTCGGATTTTTAAGTACTGACCCGCAATTGTTATATGTACAAAAAATAATATGGTGAATACTTTTAACGTAATAATTAGGATTTAAAACCTCTGTCCAAAGTATTCACGAGGCGATATGTTTGTAATTTGAAAACATATTTAGATGAAGATGAATAGTAAAATGTACAATTATATGTTGATTACAAAATTTATTCATGTAAATATATAATGATGTATATAAAATATTATAAATTGTAAAAATTATAAATGTACATTGTTTTTAATAGAAGAAAAAAGTTAGTTCTTCACTTCCCTTTGAATATCCATAACTAATCTTACTTGCAGGGTGCAACATTCTGCTACTCTTCTTAGGTTCTCTTCATTTAGTAACTTTTCAAAGTACTGCCATTTATACTCATTTTTTTTTAATGAGGCGCATTTGCACTGACTCGCAGCGGTGCCCTTTTAGCTCGGAAATGTTTCCTGCTATCTGATTGGTTAGAATTATCTTGTCCAACCAATCAGCGATCAGGGAACTTTTCCGAGCGAAAAGGGCACCCCTGCGAGTCGTTACAAATCTGCCGCACTAAAAAGAATTGACTATAGCCCTTATCCTCTCCATCCTTGCAGGGATCTGGCTGCATTTATAGGTAGGGCAATGCATATAAAAGAAGAATTTAAGAAGTCCAAACTGACCACAATAGGTTACCAAAACTGATGATAGCAAGGTGTTATCCTATCTGATTTCAAGGTAGAATGGAATAAAAGTAAAGATTGAGAATCTCATTACAGTATTAATCTATTTAAGGCACAGGTAATATAAACTTAATAACAAAAATAAGAATAAGCTTAGAAGCTTTGCACTTATCTATGAAGTGATAGAGTGCCCGCAAACTTATTTTGCGGAGTGAGCAATAAGGAACCAGGAACCAGGAACCTTCTGACAAAACATTTATGCCCTTAGTTTGATCTTACATCTAAAAATTCTCGTTTATTTATTGTATAGCCTAATAAATTCTTTCCATGAATATAGAATTGTACATATTTCGTAAAATTTTAATCCGAATAAAAAAACAAAATAAAGGGGAAAATTAGAAATTACTCTATACACAATACATCTTATAGTGCTGAAGGGAGTACGAGAGTCCCGGAAGTAGAATTAGGTGTATATAGCAAGGTAGAAGACTAACTACTTCTTCTTCTTCTTCTTCTTTTTTCTTAACGTAATTTAAGTTACCGTAAAGTTTCCACATGGAATGGGACATCTTGCCATTGGTTATTTCAAACCAGCCACTTTGCTGCATTCCATTTCAACTTGGATGTATTTATAGTTGATAAATTTTAACAAAATCGACCAACTAAATTGGCAGGAATTTGTACAATGACCTACACTGATTCAAATATTAAAAGTCCTTATAAATTATATAGAAATTGTGCTCTTACCACCATATTGGAAAATGGCAGCTGATTTTCAGATTTTCGTGTTTATCTTCTAATCCATTGAACTTACAAAAATAGCAAAAATTAAGAAATATTCATCATAAAAAAATAAAAATAAATTATTAAGTTTTATTGTAGAGTAAAAATAAGAAACTTACGGTGAATACTGCGTTTTTCCCTATGCGTGAATGCAAACCAGTACGCAGTATCATGTTTAAAGGCCAGTCATGAATGACAGAGTCAAGGGACAGTGAAGTCAAGGAAGAGTGAAGTTGCCCTGGCAAGCAGGACCATGCTCTACAGGCTGATCATATATACAAACATATGATCAGCGCCCAATCCTAAGCTAGGACCAAGGAGGACCGGGCAATGGCTACCGATGACTCAGCAAGTAGACCTATAGGCTCCTCCAAAACCCTCATCCTTAGCTCACAAGGATGGTGAGATTGCAGCCGCTAAAGGAATGAATGAATGAATGATTTAAAGTTTTCAGGCATCCTGACATCTAAGGTCATTGACACCGGTAACATTTAATTTATGTATACAAAAATAAAAAATGAAATAAAATAAAAAATTAAAGAGTATTCAATTAAAATCATAAAAATTGAATGTCATAAAAGTTAAATATTTTTCAGAAGACCTGCTTCTGAAAGAAATCTAAAAATGCCACTTGCATGGTAGGATACATCATTTCCAAGAATCTTGGCAAGGATGAACCTGCCACCCTCACCTCGAGCCTCAAACAAATATCTATTCCGCAAGTTGTTATAATTGGGGCATTCAGTCAACAAATGCCTTACTGTTAGAGGTACTAAACAGTTGTCACAATACGGTTGGTGTTGGCCCTTCAGTAGAAACTCATGTGTCAACCGAGTGTGACCAATACGGAGACGACAAAGAGACGTCTCCCATTTTCGGGGCATCATATTATACCTCCAAGGAGATATGTCATTTGTTACTTCCCTCATTTTATTGCCATCTTGACTATCCCATTGCTGTTGCCCTTTATTGCAAACCAATTTCTTGATGTCAGGTAAGAAATCATTACAGGGAATGGGATACCTTCTTGGCAGCAATTCGGATGCAGCCTCCTTAGCCAGTGAATCTGCCTTCTCATTCCCGGACACACCTACATGTGCTGGAACCCAACAAAATTGAACTGTTATACCTCTCCGTCCAATAAGGAAGAGCCATTCTAAAATCTTTAAAACTAGAGGGTTATTAGAATTAAAAACTTCCATAGCTTGAAGGACACTCCTTGCATCACTAAAAATTGTAAAATTACCCTCCTTCTCCAACGCTATTTTCTCAATAGCGGTTAATATGCCATACAGTTCGGCAGTAAATATGGAAGCGGTCAGAGGAAGTGCACCTCTACAATTAAAACCATTACTATGTACTCCAAATCCAACGCCAGCATCAGATTTGGAGCCATCAGTATAGATAAAAGTTGATCCTCTATGTTCTTTAACATGTTCATTAAAAAGAGACCTGGCTTCTAGGTCTGACATATTCTTCTTATCTCCAATAAAATATTTACAAAAAGATATCTCTGGTAACTTCCATGGAGGCATTGATGATACCTTGAATGGAAGTACCTTATTTCTAATTATATCCAGACTATTTAATAATCGTTTCACCCTAAAGCCATAAGGTTGAGGAGATTTTGGGTGCAACTCAAAGTATGATGCGTGTCTTACAAGGCTTGCAGTCTGAAAGGCTAGAGAGTTAGGGAGTCTTTGCAATCTAAACCAATACCGAAGAATGGAAGACATTCGGTAAAGGTCTAGAGGTAACTCTCCAGCATCAACAAGGAGACTTGGGATAGGCGAGGTTTTAAAAGCTCCAGTAGACAATCTAATACCTGCATGATGTATCGAGTCTAATATTTTTAACCGGCTTGGGGTGGGTGAAGAATATACCTCACAACCATAACTAATTTTGGAAAAAATCAAGGCCTTGTATAATTTTAAAATAGTATTGCGGTCTGCCCCCCACGATGTATGGGACAATACTTTTAAGATATTCAGAGCTTCAATACATTTAGCTTTTAGCGCTTTTAGGTGAGAAACCCAGGTAAGTCTACAGTCAAATATCAAACCTAAAAATTTGGTTTCCGATACACATGGTATCCGTTGACCTTTAATGTATATATCCGGGTCTGGATGTACTCCCCGGATATGACAAAAATGGACAATGGTAGTTTTACTTGTCGAGAACTTAAATCCATTCATGTCAGCCCACTGGATAATTTTATCAATAGAGAGTTGGATTTTTCTCTCAACCATTGCCATTCTAGTGCCAGCAAATGATATTGAGAGATCATCCACAAATAATGTTGAGAGAACATCCTGGGGAATGGCTGAGGATATCCCATTAATTGCTAGTGCAAAAAGGGTTACACTCAGCACACTACCCTGAGGAACTCCTTCTTCCTGGCACTTACTCTCTGATAGAGTTTCCCCCACTCTCACTTGAAAAACTCTACGTGAAAGAAATGCCTGAATAAATAGTGGCAGCTCTCCTCTCAATCCCAATTCATGAATGGTTTTAAGAATACCATATCTCCATGTGGTATCATATGCCTTTTCAAGGTCAAAAAATACTGTAACATGGTGCTGTTTGGAAGCAAAGGCTTCACAAATAGAAGACTCAAGTCATATCAACACATCAGTCGTTGAGTGCATTTTTCGGAATCCACATTGAATCGGTGATAAAATACCTTTCTTTTCAAGGTACCATATCAGCCTTGCATTGACCATCTTCTCCATGATTTTACATAAACAAGATGTCAATGCAATAGGACGATAATTTGCTGCTAAAAACTTGTCTTTACCGGGTTTTAAAAAGGCTAAAATAATGGCTAGTTCCCAAACACTTGGGTAACTATGATCATGCCATATTCTATTAATAATGCTTAAAATAAATAGCTTTGTATTGAAATGTACATGTTTAATCATTGCATATGGAATTCCATCGGATCCAGGGGCTGTATCGTTGCAATGAGCAAGTGCGGAATCAAATTCTCTTTCAGTGAAAGGAGAATTATACGACTCTTCCCTTCTTGTTGCAAAATTTAAAATTTTCTTTTCTTCAGTGCTCCTATACTGGTGACCAGGGGCTCCTTCACACTTGCTGGATACATTTGAAAAATGATTAGCCAGGGCATTGCTAACTTCATTTGCTTCAGTTACATACTGACCATTCACCTTCAACACTGGTGGTGGGTTGGGGGTGAATTTGCCAGCTATCTTTTTTACTTTCCTCCACACAGAAGATGGTGGTGTTCTACTGCTAATGGAGGAACTAACGAGTTTGAGCGGGACTCCAACCTGTCTAGCGATCACCAATCAGGAACGTTACCAATAGATCACCAAAAATGTTTAAAAATTAATATACATATATGTGAAACCATGAACTTCATGAAATATTTTCAGTCATTATCTTATGCTTATCAAAAATTTTGGTAATACAGTATACCAAAATAATAATAATTTCCAATTTAAATGAAATGAACTTTTAAATTCAATCTGGTTTATGTAATAACTAGTTTAAGAAATGTTCTGAGTTACCAGAAATAATATACTTATCTGGCCGATCACATCTTACTATACTGTGGATATTAACTAATTAATGTCTTTGAGATATTACCGAGAATATTTTGATAATACTGAAAAAATAATAATAATGTTCATTTGCAAGAGTACATACATACATACATATACCATGGCACTTCCCCCAATTTTGGGGGGTAGCCGACATCAACAAGGAAACAAAAACAAAAAGGGGACCTCTACTCTCTACGTTCCTCCCAGCCTAACAAGGGACTCAACCGAGTTCAGCTGGTACTGCTAGAGTAAAATCAATAAATCCTCAATCTGCTCTTTTTATGCCATAATGAAATAACATTATTTTTCTCTAATTTTCCAAAACTTAGTGTATTACTCATATCTCATCACAGCTAGCAACAAATAATTTAGAATAATGAATTGTCCTATGAATATTAAGAGTGCTATACTCGTTTTCATTATGTTTCCTACTGCTCCCATAATAAGTGATACCCACATAATCGAATTACGACTGAGGACACTGAAGACTATCACTTGGCTCTGATGTAAATATATCAACTGATTTAAAAAACAAGAGGTTGTCAAATGTAACTATACAGTACATGTCTGATTACGAGATTTGCTTTGATCTGCAGCAAATGTCAAAGCTGAATAAAGGGTTGTCATATTAATTAGCGGCAGAACTTTCAATCTATGTTCCGTTTTTTCACAGCTGATTTCATAAAAGCACTTCCAAACAGGGATTTCTCTCTTAATTTTACTAAATCCTATCATTCATGAGACACCAATATTAAAACATTTATGAATAACTTCATCTTCTTCATATGTTATATCTCTCATCATGATGTTCTTCACACTTGAAATGTGTTTTTGTAATACTTTATATTTATCTGATTTGAAGTTGGCGTTACATTTTGTACCAACCTTTCTTTCTACAGGAGAGCATTGCAAGACAGATACTGGGGTTACGCATTTTATTGCCCCAAGTGCATGAAATGTACCTAACCCATATAAGGTTTTTATGTAAACATCAGCATTGTCAAAAATAAACTGTGTGAAGGCACCAAGACCTAACTGGAGTGGGGATATGAATGAAAGGGGTCTGTTTGCTGTAATTATTGACTGGTTAATAAATATTCTCTTTCGATTATTAGTGTCTGAATTAAGGTCACTTCTACAAGTAATAACAATATTACTAAATGCTTCATGTGATGCTGGAACGAGAGTTTTGCCAACCCCCCCCCCCCCCCCCCGGGGTCTTCATATCTTCAGTGTTTGGGTACATCATGCATTTAGCTATTCTACAAATATCCTCTAACAATTTTTGTAGCAGTTTCAACGAAGCTTAGGCATTCACTAGTTTCATCGGAATTCTTGTCTTCACACAGTTGTTGGGTTAAACATTTATTTATCCTGATTGAGTAAAGGTAAAATGTTATGCTAGGAATGTAGATGAGTGCAATATATGGTGTTCTTGTAGTAAGCAAGAAGCTTACTTTTTGGCCAGTGGTCACTATACGAGTAAAGGACCTCATAAATAACCCAGAAACTTCAGCCATTATTTTCTGAAACCCACTCAAAACTGTATTGATGTACATCATTACTGTAAGTATATTCTTAAAAGCTTTTTGAATGCAGAAAATGGTACGGACTCCTCTGGACGGCCTGATGGTCCTCTTTTTTTTTTTTGGAATATGTCTAAATGAGGAATAGCAGCTGAAGTGATAACGGCCTTCCTTTGCTACCAATCGATGCCATTTTCAATACGCGAGTAAATTTCTGTCCACAATAATCATTGCATTTTTCACACACACACACACACACACACACACACACACACATATATATATATATATATATATATATATATATATATATATGTATGTATGTATGTATGTGTGTATATATACTGTATATATATATATATATATATATATATATATATATATATATATATATATATATATATATATATATATATACGTATGTATGTATGTGTGTATATATACTGTATATATATATATATATATATATATATATATATATATATATATATATATGTATATATATATATATATATGTATATATATATATATATGTATATATATATGTATATATATATATATATATATATATATATATATAAGAAAAATAAGTTAAAAGACAAAAATTAATGGTAGTGCAAAATAGGCGAGGAGGAAGAGCAGCAACAAATGCTCTCCATCAGAGCCAAAGGTAAAGTGAGCTAAATCACCGGTATGTGAGGTGAGCGGGAACAGTAGCAAGCTAACCCCTACCCCAGCTAACTAGCGGTATGGGTAGTTAACCCTCGCTAAATTTTAATGGCTCATTATTTCAGCTTCGCCGAAAGTAATACACCTAAATAAATAGCATAGGTTTGTATTCCAGTTACGGAATAACTGGCTTGTGGCTTTACCCGGGGGCTCCTTATTTTGAATATGTTTGTACCAAAGGTAGGGAGTCCCTACACCTTGCTAAACCTTGCTACACAATGGCCGCGGCCTACGAAAGCTGTGTGTTGAGATGTTTAGAAGTGTAACTGACCAGGTAAAAGTTATTCTGAGTCTTCGTAAAATAAACTGTTGTAACCAGGACTTTCCCCAAACCACCTCGCCAGGGTATGAGGATGCAACAGTATTAGCTTAATACTAGGAACACAAGGAACCATGGTTTACCTGCATTGGTTTGAGGTAAGCTTATGCAGAGAATCCAAGATTATGCTTTCCCCAAGAGAGGGGAGGATGAAGAAAGGAATAAGAGCCAGTTAAACCTTTTCATTCATGCAGATTAAAACTGGGGAACAGTGCCCTCAACCTTCAGCTACTTGTCCAATAAGAAGCTTGAGTTATTACAACAGCTGTTGTGCAGCCACCACAGGGCCAATAGAGAATGTATCGAGCCTCCTGTGGGTCACGTCTTGCAGGTATTGGGCTGTGAACGTATTTTGACGTTTCCACACCCCAGCCTAGGGCGACGTGAAGGAGGAGGGTCCAGATTAAGGGTATGGTCTATGACCTTACAAATCAAGGCAGAGATGGTGTTCTAGTGACTTTCCTCTTGGTCCTCCCAGTGCTGACGAAAAGTGCAGACACACGGGGACGGGCTGCGGCTGTTCTCTTCAGGTACAGCCTCAAACTCCTCGCTGAGTAGAGTAAGAGATGATCAGGGTCATCAGTTACAAAGCGGAGACTCTAAATCCAAAAGGAGTCAAATCGAGGATCTGCACCCGGTTTCTGAGTCTTGGCTGCAAACTCAGGGACGAAGCTGAACGTTACCTCTCTCCATCCCTTTGAATGGGCTATGTCGTATGAGAGACCATAAAGTTCACAACCTCGCTTGGCCGAAGCCAAAGCTAGTAGGAACACCATCTTCCAAGAGAGGTGGCGATCTGTTGCCGGACATAATGGTTCCTAAGGAGGTCTCTTTAGAGACCTGAGAACTCAAACCACGTTCCATAGAGGAGGTCTCACTTTAGACTGAGGACAGGTAAGTTCGTAACTCCATATGAGTAAGGAAAGTTATAGCGACGAGGAAATATCCATTACGTTGAGTCTAAGGGTGACGCTTAAGGCTGAGGGATAGCCTTTAACCACCGAGACTGAAAGGCATATTTTCTCAAGCAAATACACGAGGAACTCCGCTATTACTGGATTAGTGGCATCGAGAGGAGAGATACCCCTTCCACGACACCAACCACAGAAGACTTTCCACTTTGCCTGGTAGACTGCTGTTAATGATTTCCAAAGGTATCCAGATATTCTACTTGCAACTTGTTGCAAAAATCCTCTCTGAGTGAGGAGATGCTGGATAGTCCCCAGGCGTGAAGTTGTAGTGAAGCTACGGCTTTGTGGAAGATGTTGGCATGTGGTTGTTTCAGTAGATCCTGTCGTGGAGAGAGTTCTCTTGGTGATTCCGTCAGGAGTTGCAGAGGGTCCGGAAATCATTCCGCATGATGCCATAGCAGAGCTATGAGTGTCATTGAGAGGTTGACCGATGTTCTGGTCTTGTTGAGTACCCTCCTCATCAGACGGAATGGGGGTAAGACGTAATTATTATTATAATTACTTGCTAAGCTGTAACCCTAGTTGGAAAAGCAGGATGCCATAAGCCCAGGGGCTCCAACAGCGAAAATAATCCTGTGAGGAATGGAAACAAGAAAAAATAAAATATTTTAACAGTAACAACATTAAATTAACATTTCCTACATAAACTATATAAACTAAGAAAACAAGAGGAAGAGATATAAAAATAGAGTAATGTGCCGAAGCGTACCCTCGAACAAGAGAATTCTAACCCAAGACAGTGAAAGTCCATAGTACAGAGGCTATGGCACTACCCGCGACTAGAGAAGAATGGATTGATTTTGGAGTGTCCTAGAAGACCTGCTTACCATAGCTAAAGTCTCTTCTACCCTTACCATGAGGAAAGTGGCCAATGAACAATTGTGGTACAGCAGTTAACCCCTTGGGTAAAGTAGAAATGTTTGGTTATCTCAATGTTATCAGGTGTATGAGGAGTGAGGAGAATATGTAAAGAATAGGGCAGACTATTTGGTGTATGTGTAAGCAAAGGAAAGTGAACCGTAACCAGAGAGAAGGATCCAATGTAATACTGTCTGGCTAGTCAAAGGTCCCATACCTCTCTAGCTGTAGTATCTCAACGGATGGCTGGTGCCCTAGCCAACCTACTACCTACAACGTCGATGTTGTCCTACCATTGTTAGAATGCATCTTGCCAGAGAGCCTTGGGGTCTGGGACTGGGGAGCAGTATAACGGGAGCCTGAAGTTCAGGGCCATTGCAAAGAGATCCCCAGTCGGAGAATCCCATAAAGTCAAGACTTTGTTGGCTACTAGATGATCCAAAGACCACTAGGTACTCATTACCCGAGATGCTCTGCTCAGGTTGTCGGCGAGCACATTTATCTTGCCTGGAATGAAAGCCGATAGTGGTGTCGAGTGAATCTCGGCCCATCTCACTATCTCTACTGCTAGATGGGATAGGGGCTGCGCATATATATATCTTTTAGAATGGATTATAAGTATAGAAATAAAAGTAAAACAATTAAAATAAATCTATACAACAGGTTAAAATCTAAAACCACAATAAAGCCAACAGGATAAAATTTAAAATCACAATAAAACCATAGATGAAGTAATGCCTCACAACATGAAATCAATTCGTTCTGAAGTGGCTTTCGTAAAGTGATTTTTTCGTGTTGAGTCATATTTCACATGCAAATTGTCTAATTCATTTCAAACCCTACAAAACACCATATTAAATCTCATAATATAGCTATAGTATAACACTGAAATACTGTACAGCCAAATAAATTTGAACCCTTCAATAAACCTAAACTAACTGTTAATACCTGTAATTTAAGTAGTTATTACAACATAATGTAATAATAAATGGAAAATACAATACATACAGTACAATACTGTACATATACTAAATATACAGTTCCATATGTACTGTACTATTATAGTTACCCCTATTATAGACTACAACTACATTTTCTGTTGTCTGAATTTATTTTCTTTAAATCTTTGTGATGGGTGACTATTTTATTCTCGGCCTGGCTGGCAAATCTCTCATCTTAACATGAAACACTTTTCGTAAAGTGAGTCATAAAAATATTCGCATCTCGTTTCGCAGCTTGAAAATTTCGTAAGCAGAGTCTTTCGTGGAGAGGTATGACTATACAGTACTAGGGCGAAAACACTGGTGAAGACTTGAGAGGCTATGGAAAGACTGAAGCACAGCATCTTGAACTGGTACTTCCTGTTGTCTAGGCTGAATCTTAAGTACTTCCTTGAGGACGGGTGGAATCGAATCTGGAAGTACGCATCCTTTAGGTCCAGTGTGCACATGAAGTCCCATGGTCTTACCGCTTGTCTGACTGTGACTGCCGTCTCCATGCTCAATGGAATTTGCTTGACAAACTTGTTCAGAGCTGAGATGTCGATGATGGGCCTCCAGACGTCTGTTTCAAAAGAAAGAGTAGACTGAAGAAGCCTGGGACTCATCGAGGACTTCCAGGAGAGCGCCCTTCTTCAACAGGGTCTGGACTTCTACCCGGAGGGATAGCCCCGTTGCTGATCCCAGCGCAAAGGAGCCTATTGACACTGGATTCCTGATCAGGGGAGGGAGAGAGATGATGTGAATGGGACACGATACCCTGAACAAATCTCGGAGATTGTCCAGGGTTTGGCCCAGAGTTGCTTCCACCTGTCCCAGCATTTGCGGCCTCGGCCACTCCCTCTAGGAAATTTTCCTCCCCTGGAGGACTTAGTGTCTTTCCCGTCTTTGGTCAGAAAGGGCTTTCTACACACCACTGTCTTAGTTGCTGTCTTGTTCATCATGATCTTCATTGGATGGGACTACTGATGAGTTGGTGGTTTATAGGGCTTGGATGTCAAAGCCCTATAGAGGAGGGAGTCCTGGTGGGACTTCCTCTACCTCTCAGCAGCATGTTCCACATCCTTTTGCTCAAAAAGAGAGGATCCCTCTAAAGAGGAGTTCCTGAGCCTAGCGATCTTGGCATTCGGGATCTGGTGATGGAATCTTTCAGACACCGCATCTCAATGTTTCAGAATGGTGTTCACCCATGAGTTCAAGACTTGATGGGCAAGAAACTCGATGGTGCGAGTGCCTAAGAGGAGGAAAGTTTCCATTGCTTTCCTGGTGCGTTCCTTGGAGAAATCCTTGGATCAAACCAGGATTCCCAGGGTCTCCAACCACAGATCAAGCCATGAAGTAGCCTGTATGGCATACTTCATGAACTTTTCCTGGTTGAGGATCTCAGATGCTGAGAACGAGACCTGACGGCTGGAGAGCCTCTCTATAGAGAATCCTTTGGTAAGCTCTTCCAGAGAGTGATGGCAAGGAAGAACTGGATGAGGCTCATCCAAGATCTTGAAATATCTCCTCTGCTGGACGCGAGGAGGTAGGAGAAGCTTGGTGGAAGAGCCAGAACGTTGGGAGGAGAGCTCAGAGAGCTCGGAGAGCTGTTGGGCGATCTTAGCTCAGGCACCCTTTAGCACTTGAGACCAGGGCAAAGCTGCACTAGTCTTAGAGGGCTTCTGAGTGCCAAAGACAAGACTTTGTCTTTACCCTGTCGTGGGGGTATCTCTGGGTCGGTAAACCCCTTGAGTACCCTAATAAGAGTCAGAACTTAACAAAATGCATGTTCTGACTCTTTTTGCCCCCCCCCCCTCTGAAGTGGGTCTAGCAGTGAAGTCTCCTTCTTCCACCCCAGAGAGCTCCTCTAGGGGTGGGTCTCGGGCATCCCTGGAGTGACTAGTGTTTCCCGTAGGCCTGGAGGTCTTCAAAGAGGACTTTCGGAGAGTCTTTGAGTCCTTTGATATCTTCCGAGGAAGGAGTGTAGGACTCAAGCATCGAAGGCCGATGGGATTGTCCCTCTTGACTTCCGTCAGAGATGACGAACTCCCTGTGCGAGGAGAAACTTCCTCCGAAGGTGGAAGGGAAGTCTGAGCCTCATGCGATTCCCTCAAAAGAGGTGAGGTAGGAGAGCGTCTGGTGGGAGAGACATCAAGGACACACCTCAAAGGCGTAACAGGAGTTAGTTTCACCCTAAGGGATGTAACCGCGTCTGAGGCTCCTCTTTTCCTCTTCAAGGGCGAAGAAGCCAAGGTTCCTCGCAGTAAGTCTGCAGGTGCCGTTGGATTGGAGGTCAATGAAGAGAGCAAGATGACATGGCAGGCCCGAAGGCTTGTACTACTGCTCTGACCATGGCACTGAACCAAGTATGATTGCTGACTGATGCACAGTCAGCAAAATCCCCTGAAGGGAAAGAGACCGAAGGTTCCCTGTGAGGAGTCACTAACTATGCTTGTAGTGGTGGGTTGGTCTTTGAAGATCGAATCTTCAGGATCCTGAACCCATCTGCGGAGCCTCCTTTCCCTTTCCATGGTGGTCGCGCTGTAATGCGTTTGCGGGGAGGGGAATGAGCCGACAGTAACCTGTCACAATCTCTATTGTGAAGTACCTTTTGCCGGAGATGTTTTGAAGCTGGGAGAACCTGTTCTGAGGTTTGGCGCGGCTGCGCTAAAGAGCGCTAACGCGCTGGCGAGCCAGAGCGCGCTTGCACACAGGAGAGTGACGGCGTGCAGTAAGGCGCTGCGCAGGATAGCGTTGGAGAGCAGGAGGACGTTGGTGTGCAAGTAAACGTAAGTAGCCAGGTGAGCACGAGCACACAGGTGAGCATTGGCAAGCTGGAGAGTGCTGAAGCGCAGGAGAGCGCTGGCACACACTAGAGTGCTGGTACACAGAAGAGCACTTGCAAGTTAGAGAGCACTGAGACGTGCAAGAGAACATTGCTGCGCATGAGAGCACTGCCGTGTAGGAGAGTGTAGCTGCACAGGGGAGCGCTGTTGCGCTGGCAAGCTGGCAAATGCTGGTCTTTGGAACGGCGAGAATGCTTTGGAGAGCACCAGCGATCTCCCATCGAAGGTGCTGACGAGCAGGTGAGTGCTGATGCACCAAAGAGTGCTAGAGAGCGATGACACTGGTAAACGAAGTGATGGAGGGAGTTGACATGATGCTGGTGAGCGCTAGTGCACTGAAGGTGGCTGCCACGCTGGAGAGCGTTGGGTCGCAACTAAACGCTTCGGAGGTGCAGCATGAGCAGGTAAACGATGAACAGGAGAGGTCATCATGAAGGATGGTCACGGGGATCGCGAACGATCCACGAAAGAGTTCAGGGACGAAGTCCAAGGACTAGCGGAAAGCGTCGTCAGGAGAAGGTCCAGGAACAGGTGATGATCGAGGGCTGGAAGACGACTGAAGCGGAGGCTCCTCTGCGGGAGACGGCTGCGAAGATGAGGCTGAAGAGCCGAAGAGGTGCCTTTTCACCGATGGTGAAGAGGCACCTCTAGGGCGAAGTGGAGGGCGAGCTCTGCGATATCGAAGACGCTCTCTAGGGGCCATACGATCAGCAAGGTGACTTTTAGAAGCAGCATTCCTCCGCAGAGGAGTCTCTATGAGTGAACTCCTACTCCGAGGAGAAACACTCGCAGGAGAGACAGATGAAAGACTCAGTTCACCGCCGAAGGATGAACAGGAACAGCGGGAACACAGTTGGCAGCAACAGCCGGAGAATCTGAAGGTACAGGAGCATCGGCAGCGGCCACAGAAGATGACTCAGACAATACAACGTTGATGCATGACAGAGGATCTAACTCCAAAGTCGACGATGGCTGCGCACTAGCAACACAAATGATGAAACGCAGCAAAGAGTCCGAGGGTGGACCTGGAAGCCCCAAGGACAACCCTCCTGCAAAAACAAAAGAAGACAGAGAAAAGACCTCACCCGGGGGAAGAGGTGGGGTGCTTTGCTAGGGGAAGCAACACCATCTCTCGAGGACTGGGGTTGGCCATAAATCAAAGGGTCTACGCTATTACTCGACGTTCTCACGAAAGAGACTGAACGAGCAGGAGCTTCGAAGGATGGTCGGGAAGGGGAAGAAGAGGTCTTGGGTTTTTCCCCTTCCGAAGAAACCTTCAAAGGAGAAATATCCCGCTTTGACTTCTTCCGCTGTCGCCCAAACCTTACCCACTGGGAGACCACTCCCAACACTCACTACACCTATTATCACTATTACACTGTTGACCTCTGCAGACGGGACAAAGGTTATGGCGATCGGTGACCATGGCTGACATGAAGGTTCCGCTAGGCCAACCTTCAAGGTCAGGACAAGTATGCATAGTTGCAGAAGTCAACACACACTCACTAATAAAAAAAAAGGCACAAACAAAAGCAATTAATAGGCGAAGGATGAAGAATGGCAACGACCGTATACCATCCGAGCCAAAAGCAAAGTGGACTAAATCACCGGTTTGTGAGCAAGAGCAAGCTACGTCGCCTACCCCCGCTAACTAGCGGAATGGGTAGTTAGCCCTCGCTAAAATTTTAATGGCTCGTCCTTTCAGCTTTGCGTAGTAACCCCTAATAAATAGCGTAGGTTTGTATTCCAGTTACAGAACAAATGTAGATCAAGAAATAAAAATCATACAGTACTTAATTCAAGTAATAAACATAGGGGTTAATATATGATACTTTAATTACTAGCGAAACTGAAATTCGCTATAAGAAATGGACGAGTGCTAGCAAGTTTGGTATTTTTCTCTATATTTTTAATGAGGGTAGGGGCATAATGTGAAGTCTATCTCTCACTCTAATTCCATTGTTTATATCTGGGAGACTGATGTTGATTTACTGCAGTAATTGCGCAGGCGTTTCTTGCATTCGCTTTGGCCAGCTTTTCTGTTTTTTGTATGACGTAATCATTACCTGGCTTTTTTAACCAATTAGGAGCTTCCAAATATTTATGCACAAGTTCCTGGATGTTGCTCTACAACAGCCATTTTTTTCACTCTACCCTCCAGCTTGAGTTAAACCACCATCACAAAAAGATGTCTCCAAGGAGGAACTTAAGGGAAGTACAATCTATTTCGAAATTTTGTGTAATTTCATCTATGTCACCGATTAATTATGATGGAAATGCTCTTCGTTCAGTGTATAGCTATTGTTACCCATGTGAAAGTAAAAAATAACCCAGAAATAATGAGCAATGGGGATTGCAAGTGTAGCTCAACATTATCGCTTGCCGGTACATATAGATGCAGTTTTTCCTTTTTCCGCAAGCAAAGGAGCGCACGGTGGAGCAAAAACCGGTTTTATTATATTTAGGGACGGGGAAACTTTCCAACAACATTATAGAGAAACTTTTCCCTATAAAAAATGCCTGTTTTCTTAGAAAATGACACTTATTTTTACCTCAAATAAATACTGAATGAAACATAGAAGACTTTCCACTTTGCCTGGTAGACTGCTGCTGATGATTTTTGCAGGTATCCAGACATCCTGATCGCAACTTGTTGCGAAAATCCTCTCTTGGAGAGAAGATGCTGGATAGTCTTCAGGCGTGAAGTCGTAGCGAAGCTACGGCTTTGTGGAAAAGGTTGGCATGTGGTCGTTTGAATAGATTGTGTCGTGGAGGGAGTTCTCTTGGAGGCTCCATTAGAAGTTGCAGAAGGTCCGGAAACCGTTCTGCGTGATGCCATAGCGGAGCTATGAGGGTCATTGAAAGATTGACCGATGTTCTGGTTTTGTCGAGTACCCTCCTCGTCAGACAGAACGGGGGAAAGGCGTAAAGTCGATGTTGTCCCACCGCTGTTGGAAAGCATCTTGCCAGAGACCCTTGGGGTCTGGGACTGGGGAACAATACAGCAGGAGCCTGAAGTTCAAGGCCGTTGCGAAGAGGTCCACAGTCGGAGAACCCCACAAAGTCAGGACTTTGTTGGCTAGTAGATGATCCAAAGACCACTCAGTACTCACTATCTGAGATGCTCTGCTCAGGTTGTCAGCGAGCACATTCCTTTTGCCCGGAATGAAGCGTGCCAATAGTGGTATCGAGTGGATTTCGGCCCATCTCAGTATCTCTACTGCTAGATGGAACAGTTGCTGCAAAAAAGTACCTCCTTGCTTGTTGATGTAGGCCACTACTGTGGTGGTGTTGCTCATCACCACCACTGAGTGGCTTGCCAGGAACTGTTAGAACTGTTGAAGGGCCAGAAAGACGGCCTTCATCTCTATGAGATTTATGTGGAGGTACTTTTCTGACTCTGAACAGAGGCCTGAGGTCGTGTGGTGCAGCACATGGGCCCCCCACCCTTTATTTTTTGAAGCGTCTGAGAACAGCATCAAATCCGGGGGGAGAACGAGAAGGTCCACTCCCTTTCGTAGATTCTCGTCCGTCACCCACCTCTGAAGGTCTGTCAGTTCCACAGGTCACATGGGGATCTGGATGACCAGGGAGTTGTGTGCTTGATTCCACCGGGACTTGAGTCGCCATTGGAGGGATCTCATCCTGAGGCGACCATTGGGAACTAGACGGGCCAGTTATGAAAGGTGACCGAGGAGTCGTAACCACGTTTGGGCTGGAAGTTCTTCTCGTCTGAAAAAAGGTCTTGCGACCTTTCTCAGCCTTGTTATCCTGTCGTCTGATGTGAGGGCTTTGTGGAGATTGGTGTCTATAATCATGCCTAAGTATACCAGTCTCTGAGTAGGAAGCAGAGTGGACTTCTCGAGACTTACCATGATCCCCAGATCTTGGCAAAGTCTCAGAAGTTTGTCTCAGTGTAAAAAAAAAAAGGGTTGACACAGAGTCTGCTAGGATTAGCCAGTCGTCCAGATAACGGAGGAGACGGATGCCAATCCCGTGCCCAAGATGACACTTGGGTAAACACTCTGGTGAAGACTTGTGGTGCTGTGGAAAGACCGAAGCACAGTACCTTGAACTGGTACATTCTGTTGTTTAGACTGAATCTTAAGTACTTCCTTGAAGACGAATGGACTGGGATCTGGAAGTACGCGTCCTTTAGGTCCATTGTACACATGAATTCTTGCAGTCTTACCGCTAGTCTGACTGTATCTGCCGTCTCCATGCTGAACAGAGTTTGTTTGACAAACTTGTTCATGGCTGAGAGGTCGATGACTGGTCTTCAGCCTCCAGACGCCTTCTTTACAAGAAAGAGTCAACTGTAGAAGCCTGGAGATCCATCGAGGACCTTTTGGAGAGCACCCTTCTTCAACAGGGTCTGGACTTCTGCCCGAAGGGCTTGCCCCCTTGCCGATCCCATGGCAAGGGAGTTCAATGACACTGGATTCCTGGTCAGGGGAGGTGGAGATGTTATGAACAGGACGCAATATCCTAGACTGATTACGGAGATTGTCCAGGAATTGCGGCTTCAGCTGCTCCCTCTAGGATTTTTCCCTCCCCTGGAGGACTTTTTGCCTTTCCTGTCTTTGACAAGAAAGGGCTTAACCACCATTGTCTTCGCTGCTGTTTTTGTTGTTGTAGTGGTCTGTGTTGGACGGGACTGCTGTGGTGCTGGAGGTTTTTAGGACTTAGATGTTAAAGCCCTATGGAGGAGGGAGTCTTGATGAGACTTCCTCCACCTCTCAGCAGCGAGTTCACCATCCTTAGGCTCCAACAGATGGGACCCCTCTAGGGAGGAATGTCTGAGCCTGTTTATCTCGACGCTAGGGACCTTCTGGTGGAACCTCGCAGACACTGCATCCCGACGTTTCAAAATGGTGTTTGCCCACAAATTCAAGACTTGGTAGGCAAGAAACTCGATCGTGCCAGTGCCTGAGAGTAGGAAGGTTTCCATAGCTTTTCTAGTACATTCCTTGGAAAAATCCTGCGATCGTATCAGGATACCTAAGGTCCCTAACCAGATGTCCAGCCACAAAGTAGCTTGCATAGCATACTTTGTGACTTTCTCCTGTTTAAGGATCTCGGTTGCCGAGAACGAGACCTGCCGGTTGCAGAGCCTCTCAAGAGGGATTCCCCGGGTTAGCTCTTCCAGCGAGTGGTGAAGAGGAAGAGCGGAACTGGGTTCTTCAAGGATCTCGAAGTACCTCCTCTGCTGTATGCGAGGAGGTGGGAGCTTGTTCATGGTACCGGCACGGTTGGAGGAGGCAAACTCAGAGAGCAGTTGGGAGATCTTGTCCCTGGTACTCTTCCCCCCTTGAGAGCAGGGCAGGGCTGCACTGGTCTTTGAGGGTTTCTGAGTACCAAAGACGCGGTCTAGGACCGTGTCTTTGCCCTCTCGAGGGGGTATCTCTGGGTCGGAAAACCCATTGATAACCCTCATTAGAGTCAGAACCTGTCAGAATGTATGCTCTGACTGTTGCTGGTCTCCTCCTGCTGTAGGACTTACAACGAAGTCTCCTTCTAACCCCAAAGGCTCTTCTTGGGGTGAGTCACGGACATTCCTTGAGTGGATGGCAGTCTCCATTCTAACCCTAGTGGAGGACTTCGGCAGAGTTTTGGAGTCTTTGGATTCCTTCCGGGAAGGAGGTAACACTTCAACATCGATGACCTGTGTGGCATGTCCCTTCTGATCTCAGATTGCGGGGAACTCTCGGCGTGAAGACAGATTTCCTCCATTGGTGCAATGGGGGAGTCTCTCTCTTTGCGTGGTTCCCTAGGTGATGGGAGATCTTCGTCCGACAGGGATGGAGTGTCTCTCTGAAAAACAGGAGGAACTTGCCTCGATGGCCTGCACGGAGTCAGCTTCGCCCTCGGGGAAGTGACCGCGTCAGAAACTCCTCTTTTCCTCTTCAAAGGGGTAGAGGAAGCCATGGTTCCGTGCCTTAGGTCTAGAGCTATAGGTTGCTCTGATGAGCGATCAGACAGGACAGGCTTGAAAGCCTGTGTTACGGCTCTGACTAAGGCACTGAACCAGGGCTGCTGGCTGACAGATGCACTGTCAGACAGATCCCCTGAAGGGAAAGGGACCGAAGGTTCCCTAAGAGGAGTTACTGTGATAGGTGGGTCTGCCTTAGAAGGCAGATTAGGGATCCTGAACCCCTCTGTATGAAAGTGTTTTTCTTCCGCCGCCGCGAAAACCTCTCCCACTGGGAGGAAGACTACTCCCTATACTCACTACACTTGTTAACACTATCACACTGTAGACCTCTGCAGGAAGGACAAAGGGCGTGAAGATCAGTCTCGACCGTCGACATATATGTTCCACAAGGACGGCCGGAGAGTCGAGGGCAGGTGCGCATGGTCGCAGAAGTCAACTTCACACACACTCTAAGAAAACAAGAGAAAACAAAATGGCGTTAATGGCTGCCAAAAGTCGGCGAGGATGAAGAACGGTAACGTCCGTTCCCCATCTAAGCCAAAAGCAAAGTGAGCTCAATCACAGGTGTGTGCGGGGGAGCGGTAGCAAGCTACCCTCCCTTCCCCCAGCTAACTAGCGGTGTGGGTAGTTAACTCTCATTAAAAATTAATGGCTCGTCATTTTAGCTACGCCGAAAGTAATACCCCTATTAAATAGCGTGGTTTGTATTCCAGTTACAGAACAAAGCGTGGTTGGTATTCCAGTTACGGAAAAAACTGCTAATATGTCTATTTCTCTTTGTTTCTATGCCATTTTCAAACGTTTTCTCCCTTATAACATTTCAATTTACTTAGGAAATCACACTGTGAAACCAGTATATACCTTCCATATTCACTCTATTTACCAAGGCACCTCCCCCAATTTTGGGGGGTAGCCAACATCAAACAAATGAACAAAAGGGGACCTCTACTCTCTCCTCTTCTCCCAGCCTGACGAGGGATTCTGCAGAGATTGGCTGGTACTGCTAGGGTGACAACCCACCCTCCCCCATTATCCACCATAGATGAAGTTTTACACACTGAATCCCCTACTGCTGCTACCTCTGCAGTCACCAATGCGACCGAAGGAAGCAGCAGGGCCTACCAGAACTGCATCATAATCGCTCGCCATTCATTTCCTATTTCTAGCACACTCTTTTGCCTCTCTCACATCTATCCTCCTATCACCCAGAGCTTTCTTCACTCCATCCATCCACCCAAACCTTGGCCTTCCTCTTGTACTTCTCCCATTAACTCTAGCATTCATCACCTTCTTTAGCAGACAGCCACTTTCCATTCTCTCAACATGGCCAAACCACCTCTACACATTTATATCTACTCCAGCTGCTAAATCATTTCTTACACCCATTCTCACCCTCACTACTACATTCCTAACCCTATCTTATCGAGATACACCAGCCATACTCCTCAGACACTTCATCTCAAACTCATTCAATTTCTGTCTCTCCGTCACTTTCATTCCCCACAACTCCGATCCATACATCACAGTTGGTACAATCACTTTCTCATACAGAACTCTCTTTACATTCATCCTTCATTCACTCTCTGATGTACATCTGCTTCCACTCCACCATTTGCTGCAACAACAGACCCCATGTACTTAGACTGATCTACTTCAGGTAATTCTCCATTCAACATGACATTCAACCTCGAACCACCCTCCCTTCTCGTGCATCTCATAACCTTACTCTTACACATATTAACTCAACTTCCTTCTCTTAAATACCCTTCCAAACTCTGTCACTAAATTGTAAATATTTATCCTACCTACATTATACTTTAATTTTTTGTCATTTCTGTTTTACCTTTGTTATTACCTTATTACACCTAGTTTTTACATAAATACTTGCTCTGAACAACTGTCCCATGCAACTTTATTCAAGTCTACTTTACAGACTCCGTGCTCTTTCCGTTGCCACAGGGCAGGTAATATTTCCCCACCCCTTTTTCTTATCGCTTCAAGTGCTCGCATCAGTCCTTTCCCGAGCCTTTGTCCGTTTTCTACTGTTTACGTGTAGTATTATGGAACTTCATATAGAAATATGTAATAGTTGTAGTTATCCGTAGCTAGAAGCCACTGGGAAGTTTCATGGAAATTACTATAGTACACCAAATATAGTTAACACTTGGCAACAGTTGCCAAAAGACCCCGATGATCCCTAGCCTTCGACGTCCTGATTATAAAGGAAGTCATTATTTTTAATTATTTGGACAGTGAATGCAGTTCATTATTAAAGTTATATTGATGTTAGCGTGTGCAGCTCAACATTACTGCTTGCCAGTACAAACGGAGCTTGATGATTTATTTTCTCGCGAGTGAAGCAAGCCCACAGCGAAGCAAGAACCATTAGATTTAGGGTAAATCATTTTAAACAGAAAATTTACGTTTTCTATAGTAAATAATGGGTAAATATATGATACTTTAATTTCTAGCCAACTACATGAACCATATATTTTTTTCTATTCGCTATCTTGTGTTTTATGCATTTCTGACCAAGATGATTGGGCAAACCACCCATTCATGAGTTTTTGGACCCCCTTATAAAAAGACAATTACGGGGGACCCCAGTGGGAAACCGGGGTTGTTTGGGTGGGAAAATGTCATGGAGTGATTTGCAGCAATAATAATAGTCAGAAATGTAAATTAAGCCCAAGATAACCAGTTGGAAAAAAATATGGTTCATCTAAATGGCTGGAAATAGGCCAAAACATGATTACTTTAACTTTTGAGATTTGTAAAAGGGTACAGAACCTAACAAACCCACCTAACCTAACCTAGTAGTTCGCAGGTCACAACCCCTAGCCGGGGACCCCCGTTCCTAGGTCACAGCCCCTAGCCGGGGGAACCCCGTTCCTAGGTCACAGCCCCTAGCCAGGGAACCCCCCTCCCAGGTCACAAACTAAAATTAAATCACAAATAAATCATTAGATTATGATAAAGTAAAACACAAATAAATCCTTTCATTATGAAAAAGTATATCACAACTTACTCCTTACCTTATGATTGACATCATCGCCTTTTTTCTCTTGGCAATCTTTACAAAAGTTTTGCCGTAGAAAATGTTCTGGCCTTCCCTGAAAATTAAGTCACAATTGGACATTTGAGGCCTTATTTCGCTGTTATTTTTTAATTTCACGAGTAACAATAGCTTTAAACTGAACGGTGAGTATTTCCATCATAATCAATTGGCGACACAAACGAAATTACACAATTTTGAAATTGAATGATGTGCTTCCAAGAAGTTCACTCTGGGAGATGTCTTCACGAGATGCTGGCTAACTTAAAACTGAAGGGGAAGGTGGGAAAAAAAACGGATTTTGAGCGAAGCGAAAAATCTATTTTTGGGTGAGGTATCCACGTCGTCCTAATGGAAGTTCCTTCATTAGTAGCTTCCTAGGTATATTTGACTACAGTGATACATCCCAGAGAATTTACCAAAGGTATCCAGAATTCTAATTCCTGGAGCGAATATCCCTTAAGATTTTAAAAGGGATATCGCGTAATATCAGAGGACGTATTCTTGACACGTCTCATGGCTATCTACACCCCCAATAGCGCTTTCGCTTCGAGGGGAAAGAGTGGTAAGAATAAGGAGAGTCGTTAAAGAGACAACGCTCTCGACATTCCTACTGTACTGTAAATAGTGCGCCAAATCGCCACCGCGAGGCGCCACCAAGCCATTCTTTGTAGCTTTGTAGGTGTTGCAGATACAGTATCATAGGTAGGGATTCATTATCCTTTTGTCAAAAGGAGGGTGGGTCCATCAGGACGACATGGCTACCTCACCCAAAAATAGATTTTTGGGCTCAGGCCATGTCGTCGTAATGGAAGTTTACCAGAGCATTAATGTATCTGTGGATTTTCAATAGTGCCGTTCATCTCGAGATAAATCTTTCCTTTTGGTCTTCTAGACCTAGAGACACTTGATGTTACCGTTATACATCAATCAACTGATCATGAAATGTGTCAGTGCTTCCTGCTCCCTACAGGGAAGAGTCTGGGCAGACTCAAGGAAAAAACCAGAGGATTGTGATTTCAAGGAAACAATCTAGCAAACAGTTTGTATATTAGTGTTATATACGTAAAGCATAGTTTGTACTTGGATGGTATGGATCTGTGCAGGTTACTGGTACCTCCCAGGTCTGTTGTTAAAGAGATGGACAGGTTTATATACGTGTAGGAAACCTTAAACAGTAAAATGAAGTCTAGTACAATAAGTTCTTACCTGTTTGCTTGGAACAATAGGAATCTTAGTTCCGATATCTTAAATATTAAAAGAATCAAGGATGCTCTGACTTTATATATAAAATGACAAATTCGAAGATAATTTGTATTTTTCCTAACCATACAAACCTTAGCTATTTACATTGGGTTTACCTTTTAGCGCAGCTGAAATGGCGAGCCATTAGAATTTAACGAGGGTGTATTACCCCCGCGCTAGTTAGCGGGGGGGGGGGGGGGGGGGAGGGTAGGGGAGTGGTAGCTAGCTACCCCTCCCCCCCCTCACACACCGGTGAAGCTCACTTTCACTTAGAGGTAGGACTTGTCTTGGGGGACAGGGCTGGCGGGCAAATATGTGTAAATAGCTAAGGTTTGTATGGTTAGGAAAAATACAAATTATCTTCGAATTTGTCATTTGTTCCGTAACCGAAATACAAACCACGCTATTTACATTGGGTGACTTACCCCTTAGGTAGGGTGGAAAGTCCCCAGCCATACTGGCTTTGGCTTTACCCGGGGACTCAGAATCCGAGTGAGTCGCGCTCGAGAAAAGGAGTCCCTGCACCTCACAAGTTCCTTGCTCCGCAAGGAACCGTGTGGCCTATATAAGCTTGTGTGTGAAGGAAGAAGTGTGACCCGTCCTAGGCAGTTGACTTGGAGTTCCAGAAGGAACTCTGGGTTAGGACGTTCCCAATACCACCTCGTCAGGGTATGGGGGACGTGACAGTATTGACTCAATACTCGGAACACAAGGAAGCAAGGTTTACCTGAAGAGGTTCGAGGTCAGCTATGCAGAGACCAGGATGCTGCTTCCCCGTAGAGGGGATGATGAAGAAAGAAGTAAGGGCCAGACATACTTCTTTCGTTCATGCAGACTAAAACCTGATAGCAATGCCCTCAACCTTCTGCTACCTGTTCAAAAAGGAGCCTGAGGTTAGACCAGCTGTTGTGTAGCCACCACAGAGCGATAGAAAACGTATCGAAACTCCTGTGGGTCACGCCCTGCAGGAAGCGGGCTGCAAAGGTCATTAGACGCTTCCAGACTCCAGCTTGTAGTACCTGCGTCACAGAGTAGTATTACTCGAAGGCGGGGGACGTTGCGATGTATCCGACATCATGCTGTAGGGCGACGTGACGGGGGAGGGTCTGGAGACAGGTCGAGATGAATGTCCTTGAGTCCGAGCTGAAGAGGTATACTGGTGACTCTCCCCCGTGTCCTTCTTGTGCTCCCAAACCGGCTGCAACTGAGGACAAACTGCAGCTGTTCCCAAAGCTAACCTCTCGATTCCTTTACTGGCAAGAAGGAGAAGGTTTTGGGACATCAGATACAGAATGGAGACTCGAAATCTTGAAGGAATTGGACCGAAGGGCCGGGACCCCAAGATTCTGAGTCTAGCCAACAACTCAGGAGCAAACCTGAATGTTGCCTTCCCCCATTCCTTAGGAAGGGCGGAGTCGTACGAGACCAAGAAGATTGCTTACACACTGGCCGCGGCCAGAGTGAGCAGGAGACCCAAGACGGAATACAATCAGAGGCCTGACGTAAAGGGTCTTGAGAAGATCTCTTAAGGGACTAAAAAGTCCGAGCCATGCTCCAAGTTGGAGGTCTCACTCTGACTAGGGCAGGGACGTTCACAGCTTCGCAGGAGCGAGGAAAGGTCCAGCGGGAAGGAAAAAGTTATTCCTTTAATCCTGAAGGTCAGGGAAAGGCTGAGCGACAGGCTTCATTGCCGAGAGCGGAAAGGAGTTTCCTCCCGCCGAAAGGCAATAAGATCGTTATTGCTGGAGAAGAGGCCTCAAGGGAAGAGGTATATCTCCCACGACACCAACCACCAAAGACTCTTCACTTCGCCTGGAAGACCCCTGCGGATGACTATCGCAGATGACGCGACCTCCGTCCCGCGACTGTAGCGGGTTGTCTCTTCTTGAGGAGGAGGCGTAGTGTCTCCAGGCATGAAGCCGAAGCGACGCCCCGCCTCGTGAAAGATGTTGCAGTGTGGTTGTTTGAGTAGCCTGTGCCGTGGGAGAAGCTCTCCCGGGAGTTCCGTCAGGGGATGCAGAGGGTCCGGAAACCGTTCTGCGCATAGTCCCAGTGGAGCTCTCAGGGCCATTGAAAGGTTGACAGACAACCTGGTCTTGTTGAGACCCATTCTCAACAGACAACAAAGGAGGGAAGACGCAGGCGTCGATGTTGTCCCACCATCACCGGAATGCATCTTGCCAGAGTCTCGGGGTCTGAGACTGGGGGGGAAGAACAGCGGAAGCTTGAGGTTCCAAGCTGTCGCGATCAGGTCCCCCAGACCAGGACTTGCTGGTTACTCAAGTCCAAAGACCCCCAGGTACACTCTCTCTACGAGGCTCTGCTCGGAAAGACGGAGAGAACATTCCTCTGCCTGGAATGAGAGAGCCGATGGTGGTATTGAGAGTATCTCAATCATCTCGGTATCTCTACTGCAAGATGCAAAGGTGTGAAAATGCGTCCCCTGCTGGTTAGAACACGCCAGAACCATGAAGTCGACGCGCACGGAGCGACTCGGCAGGAGCTGTAGGATCTGTAGAGGGGCAGACTACGGCCCCTAAGCCTGCCTGAATGATGGAGAGGTATCCTTCAGGTCCTGACCAGAGGCCTGGACCGGAACATGCCCCCCCCCCCCCCCCCTTTTCTTTGACGAGTCCGAGAACAGCATAAAAAATGTGGGGAAAGGACGAGAATATCCACTCCCATCAAGAGGTTCCATAGGTCAACACCCATTGCAGGTCTAATCATTCCGCTGGTCCCATAGGGGCCAGAAAGTCCAGTTAATCGTTGCTTGAAACCACCGGAACTTGGATCGCCCCACATGGAACTTATCCTGAGGCGACCGTTCGGAACTATAGACGGGTCAATGAGGAAAAGAGAACTAGGAAACGTTCCAAGGTAGGGCTGAAAGCTCTGCTTGACTGAGAACAGGTACTGCAACTCTCCTCAGCCTTGCCACAGTCAACTGAAGGGAAGGCTCGGAGGAGGTGGCAACAGAATCTGGCGTCCCCAGGTGGTCACCCATCCAAGTACCGACCAGAACCGACGTTGCTTAACCTCGCTGGACGGACGAGAAGTGGGGTTTCCAACGTGGTAAGGCCGATGACTCAATATCATGACTAGATACTCCAGATGTTGAGGCAGAAGAGAAGGCTCCTAGCAAAATACCATGAACCCCCACTCATGGTAAGCATCCGGAAGCTTGTCCCGGCGCTGAAGAAGGTTGAACCCGAGCCTACCGGAGTTGACCAGACCTCCAAAAGCGAAGGAGGCGGAAACCTGCACCTGAGCGGCCATGAGGAAAGCAGGGAGAGTTCTCTGGGGAAAAAAACCTGCGATGCCACGGCGGGATCGCCACACTGCATCTTAAGCAGGAATACCTGCAGTCTAGGCTGAATTCCACGAGCTTCCTGGAAGATGGATGGAATGGAAACTGAAAGTACCCGTCCTTCCGATCCAGGGTCTAAGGAGTCCTGTCGCCTCGTTACCAGTCTGATCGATTCTGCTGTTCCACGCTGGACGAAGTTTGTTCGACAAACTTGATCAGGGCTGAGAGGTCGACTACGGAACTCCCGACTCAGCTACTTCCTTACAAGAAAGGATCGACTGAAGAAGCCGGGGGTGAAGCCGTCGATGATCTTATGGAGGACCTTCTCCTAAGGCATGGATCATTCTGCCCAAACGGGCAAACTCTTGCCAACCCTATGGCATAGGAGTTCAGAGACACTGAATTCGCTGACAGAGACGGCAGGCGCGATATCCTTGGCTGATCACAGAGATCGTGCAGGAATGGGCATCGGGAAGCTGTCATCCGGATGAGTAACCTTAGGCATCCTCCCAGCGTGAAACCTACAAGGGGGGTGCCAATCCTAGAGTTCGTGAACTCTGCCGCTCCCTCTAGGACTATGACCCCCCAGGGAGAGCCTCCCGTGCCATCTGTTCCTGACAGGAGGGAACTGCAATTGGACACCTTGTCTCAGTTGACGTAGCCGGTCCGATAACTTAGGCCGACGTGGCTGAAAAAAAGAGGCGCTGGAGCCCTGCAGGGTCTGGAAGAAAGTGCCTTGGGCACAAACAAACTCTTCTCAAGGATGGAAGGGTGTCTGAGATTGTCGACATCCACGGATGAGACACTCGAAAGGAAGCCCTTGGTCATTGCATCCAGATGGTCCAACATCGTGCTTGCCCGCAAGTTCGATACTTGACGACGAAACGCCAAGGTGCTAAAGCCCGAGAGGAGGAAAGTACCCATGACCTTCCTGTAGCTTCCTTGAACCAAACCTCGGGTCGTAACCGAGGAGGGAAAGGACCTGGTAAGCCCCTTTCACGAGATGGAGAAGAGGAAGGGGTAAACAGTCACCCCTTGGCCGATGGAGAAATCTCGAACGGAAAGCCCTCCCCCCCCAAAATCCTTCCAGGGAATGACGGGGAAGGGCTAACCCAGGTTCTGGATAGAAGAATGTTGCTCAGACCTCCCTAAAGATTCTTCTTATTCTTGCATGTGCCATGCTCTGCGCTTACGGGGTGAGGCCGTGTTCTGGAAATACGCTCCAGAAGACTCGCCAGGCTGGCCATGCTGCGAAAACCCCAATGGGAATCGCGGTCGCAATCGCCCTGGAGCTCGCGAGATGGTAAATCAATGATTTGCGCGTGGGCGAACGTGGAAGCGCCCATGCGCGGGCAGGCAGGAACGCAAACGAAGGTGAGCGAAGGAACGCAGAAGGAGGGCAAGCGATAATCCATAGGCGAGCAATGGATACTGCAAGAATTAAGCCGACGTTCGTGCGACGGAACCCCGTCGGTTCGCGCGACGGAACCCCGTCCGTCCGCGCGACGGAACCCCGTCCGTCCGCGCGACGGAACCCCGTCCGTCCGCGCGACGGAACCCCGTCGGTCCGCGCGACGGAACCCCGTCGGTCCGCGCGACGGAACCCCGTCGGTCCGCGCGACGGAACCCCGTCGGTCCGCGCGACGGAACCCCGTCGGTCCGCGCGACGGAACCCCGTCGGTCCGCGCGACGGAACCCCGTCGGTCCGCGCGACGGAACCCCGTCGGTCCGCGCGACGGAACCCCGTCGGTCCGCGCGACGGAACCCCGTCGGTCCGCGCGACGGAACCCCGTCGGTCCGCGCGACGGAACCCCGTCGGTCCGCGCGACGGAACCCCGTCGGTCCGCGCGACGCAACCCCGTCGGTCCGCGCGACGGAACCCCGTCGGTCCGCGCGACGGAACCCCGTCGGTCCGCGCGACGGAACCCCGTCGGTCCGCGCGACGCAACCCCGTCGGTCCGCGCGACGGAACCCCGACGGTCCGCGCGACGCAACCCCGTCGGTCCGCGCGACGGAACCCCGTCGGTCCGCGCGACGGAACCCCGTCGGTCCGCGCGACGCAACCCCGTCGGTCCGCGCGACGCAACCCCGTCGGTCCGCGCGACGCAACCCCGTCCGTCCGCGCGACGCAACCCCGTCCGTCCGCGCGACGCAACCCCGTCCGTCCGCGCGACGCAACCCCGTCCGTCCGCGCGACGCAACCCCGTCCGTCCGCGCGACGCAACCCCGTCCGTCCGCGCGACGCAACCCCGTCCGTCCGCGCGACGCAACCCCGTCCGTCCGCGCGACGCAACCCCGTCCGTCCGCGCGACGCAACCCCGTCCGTCCGCGCGACGCAACCCCGTCCGTCCGCGCGACGCAACCCCGTCCGTCCGCGCGACGCAACCCCGTCCGTCCGCGCGACGCAACCCCGTCCGTCCGCGCGACGCAACCCCGTCCGTCCGCGCGACGCAACCCCGTCCGTCCGCGCGACGCAACCCCGTCCGTCCGCGCGACGCAACCCCGTCCGTCCGCGCGACGCAACCCCGTCCGTCCGCGCGACGCAACCCCGTCCGTCCGCGCGACGCAACCCCGTCCGTCCGCGCGACGCAACCCCGTCCGTCCGCGCGACGCAACCCCGTCCGTCCGCGCGACGCAACCCCGTCCGTCCGCGCGACGCAACCCCGTCCGTCCGCGCGACGCAACCCCGTCCGTCCGCGCGACGGAACCCCGTCCGTCCGCGCGACGCAACCCCGTCCGTCCGCGCGACGCAACCCCGTCCGTCCGCGCGACGCAACCCCGTCCGTCCGCGCGACGCAACCCCGTCCGTCCGCGCGACGCAACCCCGTCCGTCCGCGCGACGCAACCCCGTCCGTCCGCGCGACGCAACCCCGTCCGTCCGCGCGACGCAACCCCGTCCGTCCGCGCGACGGAACCCCGTCCGTCCGCGCGACGGAACCCCGTCCGTCCGCGCGACGGAACCCCGTCCGTCCGCGCGACGGAACCCCGTCCGTCCGCGCGACGGAACCCCGTCCGTCCGCGCGACGGAACCCCGTCCGTCCGCGCGACGGAACACCGTCCGTCCGCGCGACGGAACACCGTCCGTCCGCGCGACGGAACACCGTCCGTCCGCGCGACGGAACACCGTCCGTCCGCGCGACGGAACACCGTCCGTCCGCGCGACGGAACACCGTCCGTCCGCTCGACGGAATACCGTTGGTTCGCGCGCGGGCGAACATTGGAGAGCATGTACGCGGTCGCGCATGAGCGTAGGCGTGCAGGCACGTGGGCGTGCGGTCGCGCGGGCACGTGGGCGTGTGGCCACGCAGGCACGTGGGCGTGCGGGTGAGCACAGACGGTCGGGAGACCGATGACGCGTAGGTGGGCGATGGCGAGTTGACGAGCGATGGCGCGTTGACGAGCGATGGCGCGTTGACGAGCGATGGCGCGTTGACGAGCGATGGCGCGTTGACGAGCGAAGCCGCGTTCTGGCGAGCGATAGCCCGTAGGAGAGTGAAGGCGCGTCGGCAAGCGATGGAGCGTCGGCAAGCGACGGCGCGTTGGCGAGGGGTGGTGCGTTAACGAAACGCTAGCGCGCAGGCGAAGAATCGCGCGGGCGCGTAGGCGATTGCCAACGCGAGAGAGACTAGTGATGGTTAGCGCGCATCGCGCTAACAGAAGGCGCGCAGGTGCATCAGGAAGGTGAGCGCTGAAGCAAGCTGTTAATCAGGCGATCCTAGACGGTCAGAAAACCGTTGGCGCCCATAGGTGCGTAGCAAAGAAGGGCGCGCAGATGTGCGCTGGCAATTGAAGAAAGCTGGCGCACAGAAGGACAGAAGTAAAGGTGAGCGCTGGTGAGCAGGAGGAAGATCTACGGCAAGACTCAGCTACCAGAGATCGTGGTCCACAGCAGGCGAGCGCTAGATCGCTACTGATGGTGGTCAGGGGAACTGACATGTGAGGCAGATCGATGGCGATCGTTGACGAGTAGGAGATCGCTGACGAGCAGGTGAACGTTGACGCGTCTAAGGTCGCTGGTGAGCTGGTGATCGCTGATGAGCAGAAGGCAACGCGTGGAAGCCTGCGCGTAGAAGAAGAGTCCTTGACCCAGACCTGAACTGAAGTTCTAGATCACGAGGGCGAACATGGGCGCACAGGGCGCGTAACAGAAACCAACAGGAACAGCAGAGATGATCATCATGAGAGCGCTGACGAACAGGAGAGCGCTGACGAAAAGGAGAGCGCTGACGAACAGGAGAGCGCTGGCGAACAGGAGAGCGCTGGCGAACAGGAGAGCGCTGGCGAACAGGAGAGCGCTAGCGATCAGTAAAGCGCTGATGAGCAGGAGAGCGCCTGTGCGCTAACACTGAGCAGGAGCAGGAGAGCAGAAGGGCGCGCAGTGGAACCCTGACACGTAAGGGAAGAACCCCCGTGGGAGGCAACCCTTTGCCCCGAAGGGATCGTTGTCCGTCGGGAGACTGATGTCCGTCGGAAGACCGTTGTCTGTCCGCCGGGAGACTGATGTCCGTCGGAAGACCGTTGTCCGTCGGGAAGACCGTTGCCCGTCGGAAGACGAGGTCAGACTGCTGTCCATCTGCACCAGGAGAAGATCAAGAAGAAGGAGTTGTAGGCTGCATACGGAGATTCAAAAAGGCGCCTCTTAGCACCCTTATAGGGAGATGAGAGGCCCTTACGACGAGGCGGACGGTGAGCCTTACGGCGAAGGAGGCCAACAGCAACAGCAGCAGAAGAATCCTCCAAAGAGGAGTCTCTATGAGTGTACTCTCTCGCGAACGAAAGAGAAACACTTCGTAGAAGAGACTGGTCAGCCAGTGACCTAAAAGGAGCAATCCTCCGAAGAGGGGCTCCTGCAGTAGCCCAGCCCCTTGAGCAAAACTGCAGGTGCAACCGCTCAGCACCAAGAGCATAGTCGCACGAAAAAAAGGCAAGAGAAGAACCCCCCAAAAGGGGAAAAACTCAAGCCTGGACAGGAAGAACTTCCCTCGGAAGGAAAGTTACCCACCCAAGGAGGCAAGCCTCCTGAGAGTTCTAAAATGAACTGGAGCGCTGTCAATCGTCACGGGAGTACTTCCAGTAGAAGGAGACACGCCCCTGACGAAAATCCAAAGGGGAGGCAGCAACAGCCGAATCCCCAGACCTCAACAAGACAGCTCACACCGTTGCCATATTACAGAAACGAACTAGATCGGTAACTGTAAAAAAATAAAACAAAAATCATTAGTACACATTCATTCCCCCGGGAAGGCTCCGAAGAGGAATCCCGAGGGAAAGGAACACAAGAATTACACAACAGGCACGTGCCCTCACAACCACTTACACTCATGGAAGGAGAGCTGTAACCAAAACAGAATTATAACAATTATAATTATGAAACTATGTAATTATGTAATTTAAAAATGAATGAACACTAAAGAAAGAACGAAAACCCCGGAAGGAATCGTTCTACAAAGCTGAAAAATTAACAAATACAATTAGATTCATAAACTAATTGAGACAAAACGTACGGCGTAGCAACCCCCCCACACGGGAAAGAAGCTACGAGGGGCGTAGTAAACGTAGTAAAAGGGTGAACGACCTCAAGAGAGAGAGAGAGATAGACCGAAGTCAAACTCGACCGCAACCCATAAAATTACACCGTGGTGGCCTAAACTGCCGAGGGCTCCACGGAGATATCGTACACTACACACACAACTCTGAAAAGGAAACTTACTGATTTCTATACTCAAATATATATACAAACATGAAAAACTGTTTACATATATATTGAGTAAAAGAAAAGTAAGTGATTAAGTAAAGACAAAACAAACAATGGCTGCCAAGCGAGGACAAAGACAGAGACGTCTGTCCCAGTTCGAGCCAAAAGTGAAAGTGAGCTTCACCGGTGTGTGAGGGGGGGAGGGGTAGCTAGCTACCACTCCCCTACCCCCCCCCCCCGCTAACTAGCGCGGGGGTAATACACCCTCATTAAATTCTAATGGCTCGCCATTTCAGCTGCGCTAAAAGGTAAACCCAATGTAAATAGCGTGGTTTGTATTTCGGTTACGGAATAATTGTATTTTTCCTAACAATACAAACCTTAGCTATTTACATAGGGGTTTACTTTCGGCGTAGCTGAAGTGACGAGCCTTTAGATTTTAACGAGGGTTAAACTACCCCCCGCGCTAGTTAGCACGGGGGTAGGGGAGGGGTAAATAACTACCCCTCCCCCCTCCACATACCGGTGAGCTGCCTCACTTCACTTAGAGGTAGGACTTGTCTCGGGGGACAGGGCTGGCGGGCAAATATGTGTAAATAGCTAAGGTTTGTATGGTTAGGAGAAATACAAATTATCTCCGAATTTGTCATTTGTTCCGTAACCGAAATACAAACCACGCTATTTACATAGGGTGACTTACCCTTAGGCAGGGTGGAAAGTCCCCAGCCTTACTGGCTTTGGCTTACCCGGGGACTCAGAAGTCCCTGCATCTCACAATTTTATTGCTACGCAAGAAACGAGCGGCCTACATAAGTTGTGTGTGGAGAGATGAAGTGTGACTCGTCTTAGGAAGTTGACCTGAAGTCCTTTATATTGAATTCTAGGCTAGGACGTCCCCATACCACCTGGTCAGGGTATGGGGGACGCGACAGTATTGTACTTAATACTAGGAACACAAGGAAGCATGGTTTACCTGCAGAGGTTTGAGGTCAGCTATGCAGAGACCCAGAATGCTGCATTCCCCAAGAGAGGGGAGGATGAAGAAAGAAGTAAGGGCCAGACATACTCTTTCATTCACGCAGACTAAAACCGGGTAACAGTGCCCTCAACCTTCTGCTACCTGTCCATTAAGGAACCTGAGGTTAGACCAGCTGTTGTGCAGCCACCACAGGGCCGATAGAAAAAGTATCGAGGCTCCTGTGGGTCACGTCCTGCAGGTAGTGGGCTGTGAAGGTCGTCTGACGCTTCCAGACTCCAGCTTGTAGAACCTGCGTCACAGAGAAGTTTCTCTTGAAGGCCAGAGACGTGGCGATGCCTCTGACATCATGTGCCCTAGGGCGACGTGACGGAGGAGGGTCTGGATTCAAGGCATAATGGATGGTCCGTCGAATCCAGGCTGAGATGGTGTTCTTGGTGACCCTCCTCTTCGTCCTTCCCGTGCTCACAAACAGGGATTGCACGCGGGGACGGACTGCAGCTGTTATCTTCAGATAACATCTCAGACTTCTTACTGGGCAGAGTAGCAGGTGATCTGGGTCATCTGTTATGGAGCGGAGACTCACAACCCTGAAGGAGTCGAACCGTGGGTCCGGAACTCCAGGGTTCTGAGTCTTGGCAACAAACACAGGGACGAACTTGAACGTTAACTCCCCCCATCCCCTTAAATGGGCGACGTCGTATGAGAGACCATGAAGTTCACTGACTCGCTTGGCCGAAGCCAGAGCGAGCAGGAATACCGTCTTCCAAGTCAGGTGTTGGTCAGAGGCCTGGCGTAATGGTTCGAATGGAGGTCTCTTCAGAGCCCTGAGGACCCGAACCACGTTCCAAGGAGGCGGTCTCACTTCCGACTGAGGGCAGGTAAGCTCGTAGCTACGTATGAGTAAGGAAAGTTCCAGCGAGGAGGAAATGTCTATTCTTTTCAGCCTGAAGGAAAGGCTTAAGGCTGAGCGATAGCCTTTCACCGCCGAGACCGAAAGGCGCATTTCCTCCCGCACATAAACGAGGAACTCCGCTATTGCTGGAATAGAGGCATCGAGGGGAGAGATACTCCTCCCACGACACCAACCACAGAAGACTCTCCACTTCGCCTGGTAGACCCCTGCGGATGACTTTCGCAGGTGTCGAGACATTCTTTCCGCAACTTGTTGCGAAAAGCCTCTCTCAGTGAGGAGACGCTGGATAGTCTCCAGGCGTGAAGCCGAAGCGATGCTACGGCTTTGTGGAAGATGTTGCAATGTAGTTGTCTGAGTAGCTCGTGTCGTGGGGGAAGCTTTCTTGGGGGTTGCGTCAGGACCTGCAGAAGGTCCGGGAACTACTCTGCATGATGCCATAGCGGAGCTATTAAGGTCATCGACAGGTTGACCGATAGTCTGGTCTTGTTGAGCACCCTTCTCATCAGACAGAACGGTGGGAAGGCGTAGACGTCAATGTTGTCCCACTGTTGTTGGAAGGCATCTTGCCAGAGTGCCTTGGGGTCCAGGAGTGGGGAGCAGTACAGCAGCAGCTTGAAATTCAAGGCTGTCGCAAACAAGTCCACTGTCGGGGAACCCCACAAAGTCAGGACTTTGTTGGCTACCTGAGGATCCAAAGACCACTCGGTACTCACTATCTGCGAAGCTCTGCTCAGATTGACGGCCAGCACATTCCTTTTCCAAGGAATGAAGCGAGCTGATAGACGTATCGAGTGGACTTCGGTCCATCTTAGTATCTCTACTGCAAGATGGGATAGCTGTTGTGAAAAGGTACCTCCCTGCTTGTTGATATAAGCCACTACTGGGGTATTGTCGCTAATCACCACCACAGAGTGGCCCGCCAGGGTCTGTTGGAACTGTTGAAGGGCCAGGGAAACGGCCTTCAGCTCTAGCAGGTTGATGTGGAGGTACTTTTCTGATTCTGACCATAGGCTTGAGGCCCTCTGGTTCAGAACGTGGGACCCCCACCCTTCTTTTGACGCGTCCGAAAACAGCATCAAATCCGGGGGAAGGACGAGAAGATCCACTCCCTTTCGAAGGTTGTCGTCGGTCAGCCACCACTGCAGGTCCGTCCGTTCCGCAGGTCCTATCGAGACCAGGAAGTCCGGGGAATCGATGCCTTGATCCCACCGGGACTTGAGCCGCCACTGCAGGGATCTCATCCTGAGGCGGCCGTTGGGAACTAGACGGGCCAAGGAGGCTAGGTGACCTAAAAGACGTAACCACGATTGGGCTGGAAGATCTTCTCGACTGAGGATTTTGATTGATTGATTTAAAGTTTTCAGGCATCCTGACATCTAAGGTCATTGACGCCGGTAACATTTAATTTATATATACAAAAGTAAAAAATGAAATAAAATAAAAAATTAAACAGTATTCAATTAAAATCATAAAAATTGAATGTCATAAAAGTTAAATATTTTTCAGAAGACCTGCTTCTGAAAGAAATCTAAAAATGCCACTTGCATGGTAGGACACATCATTTCCAAGAATCTTGGCAAGGATGAACCTGTCACCCTCACCTCGAGCCTCAAACAAATATCTATTCCGCAAGATGTTATAATTGGGGCATTCGGTCAACAAATGCCTTACTGTTAGAGGTACTAAACAGTTTTCACAATACGGTTGGTGTTGGCCCTTCAGCAGAAACTCATGTGTCAACCGAGTGTGACCAATACGGAGACGACAAAGAGACGTCTCCCATTTTCGGGGCATCATATTATACCTCCAAGGAGATATGTCATTTGTTACTTCCCTCATTTTATTGCCATCTTGACTATCCCATTGCTGTTGCCATTTATTGCAAACCAATTTCTTGATGTCAGGTAAGAAATCATTACAGGGAATGGGATATCTTCTTGGCAGCAACTCGGATGCAGCCTCCTTAGCCAGTGAATCTGCCTTCTCATTCCCGGACACACCTACATGTGCTGGAACCCAACAAAATTGAACTGTTATACCTCTCCGTCCAATAAGGAAAAGCCATTCTAAAATCTTTAAAACTAGAGGGTTATTAGAATTAAAAACTTCCATAGCTTGAAGGACACTCCTTGCATCACTAAAAATTGTAAAATTACCCTCCTTCTCCAACGCTATTTTCTCAATAGCGGTTAATATGCCATACAGTTCGGCAGTAAATATGGAAGCGGTCAGAGGAAGTGCACCTCTACAATTAAAACCATTACTATGTACTCCAAATCCAACGCCAGCATCAGATTTGGAGCCATCAGTATAGATAAAAGTTGATCCTCTATGTTCTTTAACATGTTCATTAAAAAGAGACCTGGCTTCTATGTCTGACATATTCTTCTTATCTCCAATAAAATATTTACAAAAAGATATCTCTGGTAACTTCCATGGAGGCGTTGATGATACCTTGAATGGAAGTACCTTATTTCTAATTATATCCAGACTATTTAATAATCGTTTCACCCGAAAGCCATAAGGTTGAGGAGATTTTGGGTGCAACTCAAAGTATGATGCGTGTCTTACAAGGCTTGCAGTCTGAAAGGCTAGAGAGTTAGGGAGTCTTTGCAATCTAAACCAATACCGAAGAATGGAAGACATTCGGTAAAGGTCTAGAGGTAACTCTCCAGCATCAACAAGGAGACTTGGGATAGGCGAGGTTTTAAAAGCTCCAGTAGACAATCTAATACCTGCATGATGTATCGAATCTAATATTTTTAACCGGCTTGGGGTGGCTGAAGAATATACCTCACAACCATAACTAATTTTGGAAAAAATCAAGGCCTTGTATAATTTTAAAATAGTATTGCGGTCTGCCCCCCATGATGTATGGGACAATACTTTTAAGATATTCAGAGCTTCAACACATTTAGCTTTTAGCGCTTTTAGGTGAGAAACCCATGTAAGTTTACAGTCAAATATCAAACCTAAAAATTTGGTTTCCGATACACATGGTATCCGTTGACCTTTAATGTATATATCCGGGTCTGGATGTACTCCCCGGATACGACAAAAATGGACAATGGTAGTTTTACTTGTCGAGAACTTAAATCCATTCATGTCAGCCCACTGGATAATTTTATCAATAGAGAGTTGGATTTTTCTCTCAACCATTGCCATTCTAGTGCCAGCAAATGATATTGAGAGATCATCCACAAATAATGTTGAGAGAACATCCTGGGGAATGGCTGAGGATATCCCATTAATTGCTAGTGCAAAAAGGGTTACACTCAGCACACTACCCTGAGGAACTCCTTCTTCCTGGCACTTACTCTCTGATAGAGTTTCCCCCACTCTCACTTGAAAAACTCTACGTGAAAGAAATGCCTGAATAAATAGTGGCAGCTCTCCTCTCAATCCCAATTCATGAATGGTTTTAAGAATACCATATCTCCATGTGGTATCATATGCCTTTTCAAGGTCAAAAAATACTGTAACATGGTGCTGTTTGGAAGCAAAGGCTTCACAAATAGAAGACTCAAGTCGTATCAACACATCAGTCGTTGAGTGCATTTT
Organism: Palaemon carinicauda; assembly: GCF_036898095.1. Classification (NCBI taxonomy): domain Eukaryota; kingdom Metazoa; phylum Arthropoda; class Malacostraca; order Decapoda; family Palaemonidae; genus Palaemon; species Palaemon carinicauda. The sequence continues at coordinate 262,571,367 of NC_090725.1, read as the reverse complement.
TCGGAATCCACATTGAATCGGTGATAAAATACCTTTCTTTTCAAGGTACCATATCAGCCTTGCATTGACCATCTTCTCCATGATTTTACATAAACAAGATGTCAATGCAATAGGACGATAGTTTGCTGCTAAAAACTTGTCTTTACCGGGTTTTAAAAAGGCTAAAATAATGGCTAGTTCCCAAACAATTGGGTAACTATGATCATGCCATATTCTATTAATAATGCTTAAAATAAATAGCTTTGTATTAAAATGTACATGTTTAATCATTGCATATGGAATTCCATCGGGTCCAGGGGCTGTATCGTTGCAATGAGCAAGTGCGGAATCAAATTCTCTTTCAGTGAAAGGAGAATTATACGACTCTTCCCTTCTTGTTGCAAAATTTAAAATTTTCTTTTCTTCAGTGCTCCTATACTGGTGACCAGGGGCTCCTTCATACTTGCTGGATACATTTGAAAAATGATTAGCCAAGGCATTGCTAACTTCATTTGCTTCAGTTACATACTGGCCATTCACCTTCAACACTGGTGGTGGGTTGGGGGTGAATTTGCCAGCTATCTTTTTTACTTTCCTCCACACAGAAGATAGTGGTGTTCTACTGTTAATGGAGGAAACAAAAGACATCCATGACTGGCGCCTTGCTTCTTTCATGGCACGACGGAACTGTGCTCTACATTTCTTGTACATAATTAAATTCTCATCAGTTCGGAGTCTACGCAATCGTGTTAGAGATCTTATTGTGGCTCTGTGGAGTGCAGTTAGTTCTGAAGACCACCACGGGACTGGTCGTCGTTTGAATAACCCTGTTGTTTTGGGAATTGAATTGACTCCTGCTGTATGAAGAGTTCCATTCAGCAGGTCTATAGCATCATCAATACTTTCAAACTGTTCTGCTCTCCCTTCGATTTCACTTAGCTCAGAAAATTTAACCCAGTCTGCCTTGTCTAGATTCCAACGTGGCGATCTTTGCAAAGGTGGACCCTTGTTGGTGTTTATAATGATTGGTGCATGATCACTAGTATGCCAATCATCTAATGTCCTCCAATCAAAATCAAGAAGGCAGTTAGAGCTTGCAATTGAAAGGTCAATGCATGACAAAGTACCTGTCTGAACATGGAAGTGCGTGGGCTCTCCTGTATTAAGGAGCCTCACATCCTCATTCTCCACAATTGATGAGATAATATTGCCCCTTGTGTTGGCCAAAACATCACCCCATAAAGGATGTCTACCATTCATATCTCCCAGTAAGAGAAAAGGTTGAGGGAGTTGTTGAATAACTTCTGCTAAATCATCATATAAAATATCATCATTTGGAGGTAAGTACAGAGAGCATATTGTATATTTTCTCCCTATATCAATTTGTACAACAACTGCCTGCAGGGTTGTACGTATAGACATGGGTATTTGGGGAACATCTCGACGAATGTACATGAGACTTCCGCCATGGCTCCCTGCTTGTTGATTATATGGTGTTCTATAGCTAACATACTCTCGATGACTAGGAGTGTTAGAATCAAGCATACTTTCCTGTAGACATACTATTATGGGGGAATGCTCATGAATTAGGAGCTTAAGTTCTTCATATTTCGCCCTCAAACCCTGACAGTTCCATTGCAAAATGGAGGAGAAAACTATGGATTATTTCTGGAAGACGTCTTGGGTGAGGTCTTCCCATTAGCAGTTTTTAATCTAACATTATTACTTGTAGGTTTCTTCAGAGATGGTCTTGTTATGTTGGGTTTTACGTTGGAGTTTTTCTTTGTATCTTTTTTATATATTTGTTGAGGGGGATGGTGGACCTCAACTTGAATTTCTGATTTATTTAAATTGTCTTCTGGTTGATCGCCAACATCAACAGACAAAACATCATATTTATTTGATGTCATAATTCTAGTATTTCTTATGGAAGGGGGTGAGAGAGATGGAGGTCTCTCTCTTTTACGATTAATAGGTTGCAAGTTACCAGGTTTTTGTACCTTCCCCACTACAGGTACACCTGATAACTTGGTGTCAGGTGGAATCTCCATTAAATCAGGCAAGGATATGGCCTGGGAGAGGTTAGTACTATCCTTTGTAATGGGGGACAAAGGTTTGATAGTGGTGGGCAATGTCTTTTTGTTGATACTCAATGATAAATCTTTAGGAGGAGATGTTCTTGTCTTATGCAGCACTTTATCAATAGATTGTGAATTCCTTTTTCGAGAACTACCTACAGTAGTAGGTGGGTGAGATGATTCCCGAGGAACTTTTTCTCCTGTTTTTAATGTTTTGCATAAGTATTAGATTTATTTAATAATCTCTTGGCATGCCCCACGCTTACATGTTCAATAATTGATTTATTGAGGGCAGCCTCTTCTAACTTATAAAACTGGCAGCTCCTATCATTAGATTTATGATTAGAGTTGCAGTTTAAGCACCTTGCCTCAAGTGTACAATCCCCATGGTAAATTTTGGAGCAAGTATTACAAATTTTTTCATTATTGCAAACTTTGGAAGGATGTCCAAATTTAAAGCAATTATAACATTGCAGTGGCTTCTGCTTAAAAGGTTGAACTCTGATCCTTTCGTTTTCTATGTCTATGTGGAAAGGTACATCAGCATCCTGGAAAGTAAGAACAATCATTGATGTTCCAGGTACTTTATGTACTTTCCACACTGATAGGGGACACATGGCCAATATCTCCTCTTCAGTAAATTCATACAGATCCCTATTAAAAACCACTCCCCTTCCATAGCTAAAGTTTAGATGGGGTTTGATGTCCAATTTTATATCATCATTTACTGTCTTCAAATTAGACAGTATAACAGACTGTGTGTATGACTTGGCCTTTATCAAGAAACTTTTCTTCCCGAATCGAGATATATCTCCAGGTGCGATCGTACCTACCTTCCTCTGAAGAAATTTGCATATCTTGAAATAATTTTCCGTACCTCCTACAGATTGAGCAAGAAGCCACATTGGTGGTTTTGGCTTTCTTTGGGATGGTATATCTGCCTCTATATCTTTATCAGCCCAGTCTGCTGGTCTGTAGACATCCAGATCTTTAGGTGCCCCATCACACAGAGCACCCTTAACACTCATATTACCTACTTTAATATCAACAATGTTACAGCTTGCATTAAATGCTTCCTCGTGACAATTAAATGATAACTAAGATTCCCAATTATCATCTTGAAGTTTCATTCTAATTTCTTTTATTGATCCGTAACACTCAAATATTTTATGTAGCACATCATAATTAACTTCTAAAGGGATTTGGGTAACGTGCAGGACTTTCAGTTTTCCTGTGTTGCCCAAATTACCCTTTTTCCGAATGTTTAAAGAACAGTCCTTTTTAGTTCCTACGTCGTCAACGGAGTTTTCTTTAAATGAATTGCCAGAGGTCGTCAACAGTGCCGGGGGCGAGTCAGCATATCCAGGGGAGGTGGGGTCATTCTCACAAGAATTCATCGGAATAAAGAAAAGAGAAGAGTGATTTTTTGAATAGTTTGATTTACCTGCTTGAGAACATTAAGGCATCACATGTTGGGAAGGAAATTTGCACTCTCCACTACCGGCACAGTGAGAGTATACTTCCCAGATGGTCCACTCCATACCCTACCCGAAGGATAGCATCAAAACAGATATAGAGGCACAGGTGTAAGCTGAACCCGCCTGTTAGGACTGAGACCAAGAAACTATGGAATCATCCTCCCCATATCTGTAATGACGGGCTTCCGGCCAGAAGCCGAGAGTCCTACCCCAAGCATTGGATCCCCCTGGATTCCGAAGACCCAACACTTGGAATAGTTCCGCCAAAAAGGTCCAAACCATCTTCGGGATGGCTGAGATCATCCTATACACTCACATATAGCTTTGAGCACAAAGGCCTCCCAACCGCGACACCTTTCACATTCATCAAAGCAGGCAGCAATACCGGATGCAGAAACATCCGCCCAAGTGGCAATAACAGATGTAGAAACATCCATGCCATAAAGAGATAAAAAAAAAATGATAAACATACATATATATGTAAAAATATACACATATACATATGGAAAATTTTACTCATAGGGTTGGGACAGCATCATGAAAGAAAGTTTATAATATTAGGAGAAGGTTGAAGCAATATAAAGAGGAAGAAAAAGATAAGAAAGAGAGAAATTTAGATTCGAACTGGGGGAGCAATTTCCCCAAGTTCGAGAGCCCTCTTGCCCGTCACGAAGTTTCAGCACGGGAATAAAATGCCGTGCTGAAGCTCAGTGACTTCATCAAGGCATTCTCTCATTAAGAGGGTCTCGACTGAGGAAAGGCTTTGCAACCATCCTCAGCCTTGCTATCCTGTCGTCTGATGGAAGGGCTCTGTGGAGATCGGTGTCTAATATCATGCCTAGATATACCAGTCATTGTGTTGGGAGCAGAGAGGACTTCTCGAGATTTACCATGATCCCTAGATCTTGGCAAATTCCCAGAAGCCTGTCTCGGTGTCGAAGAAGGGTCGACTCCGAGTCTGCCAGGATCAGCCAGTCGTCCAGATAATGAAGGAGACGGAGGCCGTTCCTGTGCGCCCACGAAGATATCAGTGTGAACACTCTGGTGAACACCTGAGGTGCTGTGGAGAGACCAAAACACAGCACCTTGAACTGGTAGATCT